>NC_069382.1:3030303-3333333 GCF_027475565.1 Acinonyx jubatus | reverse complement strand
AAATGGGAGGCCAGCCAGCTCTTCCTCTGAATGGGAGCCCAGCATCAAACTGACTTCTCCTCAGGATGAGACTTTAGATATTGTTCTTCTGGAGCTATCATAGATCAGTCTTCTTCATTTATCCTAGAGTTTTCAACTTAATGTCTAGATCTTCTTTAATTCTATTTCATTATTGCCTGTTGCTCCTGGAATCTTTGCAAAGATTTGCTGTTCCTGTGTGTTCAGCTACGGTGGGCATTTAGAGGAGAAATATGAAAGGAAACTCAGAGATCCAATAACAGATGCTCTCAGCTCAGGATTGGAGTGCCTTCTCAATTTGCTTTCGGCTTCCCCTACTGTTTTATTAAATAAAATAGACTATAACATGAGGGGCCAGGTTATATGACAAATTACTTAGGTCCCCAGGACCCTGGAGGGCCACAGAGTATGAAATCCAAAAGAGGAGGGATTCTTCTTGAATGCAAACTGAACGACTAGCAGTTGTCTCCAGATTTATGGCATGATCATACAAGAAGGTAGAAAGGAAGTAGGTAAGGAGCTGCATTCAGAAAATGCTCCTTCTTAAGAAACAGTGATCTGATCCGAAGAACCCTCAGGTAGAAGTGGTCCTTATGTCATGTGAGTCCAGAATGAGGTGGGTAAGTCACTCCTTTCCCACCTCTCTTTAGACCCTGCAACTCTCTGACTCTGGACTTCATTTTTTAAGTATCAGTGTGAACTTACACCAGCTGCCTAAATCTAGGAATCCAACCACAAAGGGAATATGTAGACATAAGGGACATTTGGGGACATGAGTTCTGGCTGGGCTGGAAGAGATTAGGATAGTTTGTGCAAAGCATAAACTATAGGACAGTTGCATCAGGCATATGCTATTTGAAATAAGCCAGCTCCAAGCAAACACTAGTCCACTCCAGCCAGAGATGCATTCTCTTGCTTCCCCAAACATCAGCTGTGATGCGCCTTAATGCTTCCAATGACAGAACACTTTGTATTTGCAAAGTGCTTCACAAAATACTTCTTCACATTGCAGAGCAGAGATCCCTAGAAGTCATAGCTCTGGACATTCCCAATCACAAGCTGTCCTAAATAACTTGTTTGTTTTTTTGTTTGTTTGTTTTATAGTCTGCACTTCATAGGTTAGCCTCTATTTTGTGCACAATTCCTGTGAACTGCTATAGAAAAGCATTTAAAGATCATAGTTGTAGGGTCACCTCAGTGGCTCAGTCAATTAAGCAGCCGACTCGTGATTTCAGTTCAGGTTATGATTTCACCATTTGTGACTTCAAGCCCTCCATTGGGCTCTGCACCAATAGCATGGCACCTGATTGGGATATATTCTCTCTCTCTCTCTCTCTCTCTCTCTCCCTCTCCTTCTCTCTCTCTCTCAAAAAGTAAATAAAATAAACTTGAAAAAACTCTTCAAAAAGTCATAGTTATACACTTTCAATTTGTAAATATGCCGAAGTCCATAAATTCATGAACCTGTTTGTATCTCTAATCACCTTGAATGTAGGCAGGGAAAGCAATATTTTTCTTGTAATAAAGGTAAGGACGTTTTAAATGGTGCTGACATAGGTTGTAAATTTATGACTTAGACATTAGAACAAGACAGTTGATATATCATCCTACTTTTACTAAAATTTAATATGTGGCCTATGTACATAATTTAAAAAAAAAAAAGCAGTAGTAAAGGGATTCCTGTGAAAAGAAACAGCCCATCGAAACTACCATACTTTTGTGACACAGATATTCTGATACCATTTAACTATTTTTATCATTATAACTTCTTATACTGTTCTTAATCAGTTTTATTGTTTAACTTTTATTATTTTTAATTCACATTTTGCTTTGAGTATGAACATACTTCTGTTACTTCCATCTACTGTGTCTTGTTTATCCCAATTTTAGATTTATGTATATTATCTTTAAAAAATTAAATAATACAGGGGCACTGGGTGGCTCAATCGGTTGAGCGTCGACTTCAGCTCAGGTCATGATCTCACGGTTCATGGGTTCAAGCCCCACGTTGGGCTCTGTGCTGACAGCTCAGAGCCTGCAGCCTGCTTCAGATTCTGTGTCTCCCTCTCTCTCTACCCCTCGCTCGCACTCTGCACTCTCTCTCTTTCTAAAATAAACATTAGAAATCAAAAGAAATAAATAAATAATACACAGTTTACCTTTTTTTCCCCCCTCCCTCCCAAAGGCACAGGCAAGGCTTTACTGGGACTACAGCTTGAGCTAAAGAGAGAAAGCTAACACACAGCAGCTTGGCTGGCCCCTCCAAATACTGCAGGGGCGGAGCTTATGTAGGGAGCGTTCCAGCTCCCACCCAACAGGTTAAAGAGGGAAGGGGGAGGAGGTGCTTCATCCTGATTGGCTGGAAGGGCCTCGTCCTGATTGGTTGACGGTAGCAGGCAACTGGGGCAGCTCATTGGCGCTCTTTGGAGCCTGGCTGTTTTGGCTCAGGTGTAAGCCCGCATCTCAAGAGCATCCTGGTTCTGGCTTTGGGCTGGCCGTCCACCCCCGTTTGCGAGCTGGTAGAGGCTCAGATCCAGCATCCTCAGTCCCACCAAGTCCTCTCTGTCTTAGGGTCCCTTCGTGGTCACTGCAATCTGTTCCCAGAGTTGGTTTCTGAGGTGCAAAAATGATAGAAACAGGGCCAGACCCAGAAGTCAAAGACCAGGTGAGGCTTTATGGGGGTTATGGGAGACACAGCATTGACAGAGAATAATTAGGCTGGCCTCCCTCTTTCTGGTGTATCTTCTAATCATTTCCTCCTTTCTGTATTCTCTCGGCTGTAATAGAACTTTTGCAATATCAAAGTTGTTAACATTTATATTTTATGTTATAATCTTAATTAAGTCCTTCTTAATTTGTCTAAAGGCTGAAAAGCAATAAACAACATTCATATTATTATAACTGTGTAAATATTTTTCTCCACATAAGTATTATGTCTGTAATTAGACTGCCTCCTCTGAAATCCAATATCTCACTCCCTGTGCCACTCAGAGTTCAGATGAGTTCTTTCTCAGCCTCAATTATTCATAATAATGCCATAATTACTTCTGTTTCACATTTGGACCAAGGCTATCTCGTATAGCTTGTTTAGTTAATGTCATATCAGCAGGCTTAAACACAAATATTGTGTGCTCATGTTAAACCTCAAATGATTGTTTCTGACTGGCAGTTGTTTCTGATACTGGTGGTAATTTGCAGACTTCTGTATCTGACTTTCAGTTTCCAGCCTTGTCTCCATCCATTTGGCAGAGGGAGGACAGTGCTGGAGTCTGTGTGAGCAGGTCCCTGCATGTGCCTTGTGTTGATTAGACACAGCCATTCTGCTCATACTTAATTGGAAGGGAAGCTAGGAATTGGATCAGCTATAAAGTCGGGAAGAAGGAAAAAACAGATTCAGTAAATGGCTGGCTCGTTCATGCGATGACTGCCTTCCATTGGTCCTAAAATTTTTAATTATCTTTTCTTTCCCTTGTGGATTAATAAAACTTAAGTTGTGTCACTATAATCCACATGTCTTCTACTTTACGCTTCTTCTGGTTGTTACTAGGAACAAACTTTGTTCTTCATTCTGAAGGTCACGGACTTTCTCTTAAACTCAACTGCTTCTTGTTCCACATACAACTGTTCCTGAAGTGTCTAGTTGCTACTGTCCCCAGAATCCTGGACTTCCATCGCTCTGTCAGTAGCTCCGTTGCCTTCATTTCCCCAACCCCATTCTCCCCTCTCCCTGTACTATCCCTCAAGAGGGCTCTACAGTGGCTCCTAGGGCTGTTCTTCACTACCCCACTCTTTCCTAATCCAGGGTCTTCCTTTCTCGTTTTACCCCAAATAAGCTTTCTAAAACTCTTTCTTCTGAGGAAAACCCCTTAAGCCTCAGTGTGCCCACAAATGTCCTTTTATGCATCCACATGGATGGATATTATAGCTGAGTATAAAATTGTATGTGGAAAACATCTCTTCCCAGAATCGTTAAAGCATTGTTTCATTATTTTAAGCATATTATTGGCTTCTGCTGAAATATATTTTCTCTCTCTCTGTCCACGCATATGCACATGCAAACACACACACACACACACACACACACACGCGCACACACACACACACACACACACACACACACAAGTAGGTGAGTGGCTTTTGAAGTTTGTGACTGAAAAGTTTGTCTCGAGCTAAAAAAAATAATTTTTCCAGGCATATGTCAATAGGGAAAATGGAGAGGTTTCTAAGAAAGGAAACACAAGTGAAACATCTTTTGAAGGAAGATACTATTTTCATAATTCATCATCTTCTCAGGGAGAAGAATAATGCACATGGTGTGGGAAAATGCCACAGATGCACCTGTTTGAGGTGAGCTTGGTTGTAGCCCCAAGCATCCTCACCATGTGTGAGGGAGCTGGCAGGGGCCATGATAATCACCCCCCAGGCAGGGCTTAAGGGGTCATTCAGCTGCCACCTGCCTAATAATAGCCAATTTCTCAGGATTTAGAACAGTGTTTTCCACTAGAAATATGATGCAACCCAGAAGCCTGAGCCCACCATGTAATTAAAAGTTCCTTGGGGCGCCTGGGTGGCTCAGTCGGTTAAGCGTCCGACTTCGGCTCAGGTCACGATCTCGCGGTTCGTGAGTTCGAGCCCCGCGTCGGGCTCTGTGCTGATGGCTCAGAGCCTGGAGCCTGTTTCAGATTCTGTGTCTCCCTGTTTCTCTGACCTTCCCCCATTCATGCTCTGTCTCTCTCTGTCTCAAAAATAAATAAACGTTAAAAAAATTTAAAAAAAAAGTTCCTAATAACTACACTGATAAAGTAAAAAGAAACAGGTAAAATTAATAATACATTTTCTTAACCCAACGTAGTCCAAAGATGACCATTTGAACACATAATCGATATAAAATATGAATGAAGTAGTTTGCATTTTTCATACAATTCTTCAGAACCTGGTGTGCACTTTACGGGTACAACATACCTCGGTGTGAAACAGCCACGTTCCAAGTTCTCATTCACCTCTTAGACTAGGGGCTACTATTTCAAATGGCTTAGATTTCACAGGCAGAGGAATTTTAGTATTCTTTGTCCCTTCCACACCAATTGTTAATGCATGTGGAGTTCTGGCACTAAGTGGGCTTCATTTTCACTTATGATGTCGATTCAATATATAGATGTAGGTTTATGATAAGGACTCATAAGAAAATGGGTCTGAGTATACTGTGTCATAGACTGATTGGAATTCTTCCTTCAACTTCTCAGCCATTTTGCTGAAACAGATTTGAGCTGAATGGTATCAGAAAGTGGAGTCTATTTTTAAAATTAGTTTAGGCAAGAAATAAGAGTGAGCTGGCTCTTGATTAATCCAAAAAGGTTTCTCAAAAGGAATCTCATTTCAGACACTGACTTACTTTGGGAACGAATGACACTGGGGTCTGAGGATTGAAGGGTATGGGGAACTTTGAAGAATGGGCAAGGTAACTAGTCGGGTAAGCAAAGAATTGGAAGCTCTTTGGTGCATGTACAACTCAAAAAGTATGCAAGAAAAAGAAAAGACACATTCTAGGGAGGGCAAGAACTAGATTTAATTCCGGGGCCTAGCACCCATGATCTATGTTGCTGGAAGCATATTACATGCCTTTCTTAGAGTTCTTCTCCACCTGTGAGCTATTATATGTACTACAGTGAGATGTTCACAAAGACAGAGCACTATAGGTGAGGTTGGACCCAGCAGCTTAGCTCCAGAGGCCACTTACCCAATCTCTACATAGAAGTATATATAGGAAATGCCAATTATTTTGAAAAAATGTATTAGTATGAGGGTTAAATGCAATGACATATGCTAAGCACCTTGCAAAGTGTTTAGCAGATAAATGTTTATAGGCTCTGCAGTGTTTGCTTCCTGGGTGCAAATCCACTCACCATTTGTGTGCTGTGACTTCGGCCAAACTGACTTTATCTCTCTGCTCTGAATCTCCTTCTCTGTGTAATATACCTATTTCACATGCCTGTTGTAAAGATTAAGTGAGAGAATCCAGGTGAAATGCTTAGCAAAGGGGTGCCTGGGGGGCTCAGTTGGTTGAACGACCAACTTCGGCTCAGGTCATGATCTCGCGGTTTGTGGGTTCAAGCTCCACGTTGGGCTCTGTGCTGACAGCTCGGAGCCTGAAGCCTGCTTTGGATTCTGTGTCCCCCCCCTCTCTCTACCCCTCCCCTGCTCACGCTCTGTGTCTCTCTGTCTCTCAATAATAAGTAAACGTTAAAAAAAATTAAAAAAAAAAAGCTTAGCAAAGACCTGGCATAGTGAAATTCTGTAAATTCTAATTATTATAATTACCGATCCTATTTCTGCACCCCCCCACCCCGCTTCCCGTCTTGAAAACAACTTCAGATTTTGGAACGAAGTGAATGAAGCCCATGGCAAACAATCTAAAAGTAAATTCATGTGAACTCCAGGATCTCAGTGCTTAAAGGGTTTTTAATGCATCGTTGATATTCTTTGGAATATATTTTTTTAATCTCTCAGGCTGATTTAATGAGAGAAAGTGAATGAACAGAGACTCAGACGAAGAGGAAATTAAGTAGCTGCTGAAGGCTTAGTCGATGTAGAAACAGGTCATTATATTTTACTTGTCACTGTCAGAATGCAATGACAAGACCAATGTTACACATACACCATGCCCGTTGATACACAAATGCATATGGCTAGCATGACAGTGTAGAATATATAGATTTAACAATAGTCCAGGTGTAGATCCTTTCCAGATTCTTTTTTCTGAAGGGAATGATCAATCAAATTCAAAGTATCTGAATAAGGAGCAAATAGAGTAGCATTTGTTATCCAATGATAGATATTTCAGTTTGGTCACTAAAATTGCAAAGCTTAAGAAAAAGATGTGATAGTGGTGAAACCACTATCAATTACCAGATGACAAGCCCTGTTTATGTGCCTTATATATATTCTTGTGTTTAATATTCAAGATCACTGTTCAAGTTCTATGTTACCACTCGTCTTGTTTTTTACAGTCTCAGGCACCAAGGCAAGACGTGACTTTTCTGAGGTCACACGGTGGTTAACTGGGAGAGGCAGAATCTGAACCCAGGCATTTTATGCCATTTGCCCCTATGATGCCATGCCCATTCCCTTCCAATTTACAAGAGAAATAAACGTCTTTAAAGGAATCTCAGTTATCATCTGGAAACAAATATTTGAATTTAAATTAAACAAGCATTTCTTCTTGAGAACTGTGTGCCTGAGCCCTGAAAAATGGAAGGGCCAGGGAGAACATGGCTTGTCTGGAGATGGGCTATCAGGACTGTTAACAGGTCAGTTGATTTCCCCCCTGTAGAGACGACAGGGGGCGCATTCAGTGTTCTCCTCTTACTCCTCCTCCTCCTCCTCCTACGTGCAGGACAGGAAGGTGTCTCACAGACCCCCTAGGCCATTCAGAGATCATGTGCCCAGAACAGAGAAAAATAAAGGCAGTCAGATGCCAGAAGGGAAAGGTGGCTGCTGGTCTCGGTATTTTCTGTGGGTGTACAAACGATTTAAGCCAAACACTGACTAAAACTGCTTGCCGGAGTGACTACCGTGCGTAGCAAATGAAAAAAAATTGATGTGTAAGCTTAGTTCAAGAGAGCTTTAAGCCCATAGAGGGCTGTTTGGCTGTAAGGTCTTTCTCCTGTTTTATTTCAAAGGCTAAATATGATTTGCTGAAGCTATTTCTTTACAGAGTAAGTCAACCTTAGAGAAAACAAAGCAGACAGTGGTCTGTTTTCTCAAGTGGGCTTCCTACTCCAGGGGAAGAATTTCTTTGGATTAAGTTGGTCCATACCTCTTTCTTCTTTCTTCCCTGCAGCTTTAGATCCTTCACGGAATCCCACCCCTCATCTGCCCTCCCAACAATCCCCCATCCTTGGGCACAAAGGCAAGACTTGGCAGGTGCCCCCGAGTAGTGGCACAATATTGGTGCACAGAGAAAGTTCTCTGGCCCCAAGAAGAACCACCTTGGGAGGCAGTTGAGGCAAGATACAAAACATTTGAGAGGTGGTTGGCCAATAATTATTCTTACTTTATTTTCTATTTCTAGCCAATGGAATCCTTTTAGGTAACTATGAGATAAGAAAGAAAGCAATGAGGAAGTTGAGATAGCATGGCTAAACATTTTATTTAGATTAAAATCCTCTGGGGCAGGTGTCATAATATAAACTTTACATATACTATGTTATGCTGTCCAAAAATTGTGAGGTGAATATTTATAGTTTGCGGATAAGGAATCGAATTCCCTGACATGCAGAGACTCTGGTCCAAGGCTACAGAGACAGTGGCTGCCATAGGCAGTCCTCACGTGGTGCTTCTTATGCCTCTGAATGCCTCCTCCTTGGGGGAAGCTAAAGGGAGGTTGTTTGCTTTTGTTCTGTGGGAAAGCATGATCTGTAAACCATTAAAAGTAATAGTAAATGAATCATTATCGAAAGCTAGGCTTCCATAAAGCTCTAACCTTGTTTCTGTCTAAACACATGCATTTAAGATAAATATTCACCTAAATTTGTCAAAACACGTTGTCACTATTATGTGATGGTTTTAAAGAATATAGGATGTGACAGCTGGGGTTTTTTGTTGTTGTTGTTGTTGTTTTGTTGTTGTTGTTGTTGTTGTTTAAGAGTTGACTGATTTTATCTATTTCAGGACAGTTGCTTTTTTTTTTGGAAGGATGGATCCTAGTTAGCAAGCAAGGATGCCATGAAATAAAGAACCGGGAGCCATCTCAGTAATGCTTTTAATAAAACAGGCTAAATAATGTATGCGTGTGTTTCATTTAGAGCTGTCTAAAGCTGAAAATTTCTTTAATTGATAAGCCTTACATAACGTGACTGGAAATGACAATATGTCACTTGCCACTGCTTCACGAAATGTCACTCAAGGTTTTTTAATTGCAGGCATTCCGCTGCTAGTGATGCCAGGGAGAAAAGGGGCTGGGGAAGATGTAGCTGGAGGGGAGGAGAAGGGAGAGAAGTCATGCTTTTTATGCGAGCCTATAAATTCTGTGATATTTAAAACACAGCTGTGTTTTTATCAGTTATGTTACAGAAATAACATAAAACGAATCTTAAATGATCTGTCATGTCAGGACCACGCATTACAAAGTAAGATTGAGTGGGGCAATCTTCACAGAAGGAACCTGGCTCTAAATTAAGTTTGAATGGCTTTAGACAATTTTGTTTTAAGCACTTTTCTTGCACACTGTGCAATAAACAACTCTAATGTAAACCTTACCAAAATTGGGGGAAAAAAGAAGTATTGAAAATATATGTCAACATTAGATTCTAGTAAGTCTGGCTTACATGTTTTGCCTTTCATGATGCCACGGGCTTTCTGCTAAGTACCTTTTTTAAAAATATGTTTACATTATCTCATTAAATCCAATATTGTGACAAGTTTAAAGCATAATCATAAGGTGCCTGTATGCCAATTATTTTTAATTTTGTGGATTAATTTACAGTTATTTTTCTGTGATTTTATCAGAGGTACCATATTGGGTTGTAGAGCTGACTGTCTAATACCAATATAGATATATTTCCAAGGAAATGCCATTCACTGTGATAGGTAGTAACAGACGTGTCTAACAGCAAGAACTTTGTCACTCAAGATCCTGCTTTGCCATATACTAGCTGGGACATCTTGGGCAAGCTATTTTTTTGCAAAGCCTCTGGTTTCGATTCCTTTAAATGAGACTAATACTTTTAATCTCACAATACTGGCAAGGATTAAATAATATCTCAAAGTGCTCAATACCAATAATTACTATTAGTATTGTAAATGTTATCACTGAAGATCCAGGATGGAGGGAAAGTAGGGACCAATGAGGCCAACCCAAGCTCTGGGAACTCTCAAGGCTAAAGTCATAGAGCAGATTACTTTTCTTGTTTTTCCTTTGTAAGATTAGTATTATACCATAAACTTTCAGTTTTAATCGATAGCATTTTCTTCTCAATATCCTCAAAATTATACAAATTAATAGTTATTTCTTTGCCTGTAATTGAACATAATGAGTGTTTCCAACATTTACGGCTGCACATAATACTATAATTAGTGTCTCTGTACATATAGCATTGCTTTTGTTTCTTCTGTTTAATTATTTCCTAAGGATAGAGTTTTCAAAATGTTGTTTATGCCTTGCACACTTGCTGAACAAATTTCCACGCCGCCAGGAGTTTCACCACAATTATTCCCAGTTTCGATGTTAGTATTTGCTTTTAATTTGCTGAGAATTTAGTAGCATTAGAACGATGCCCCAAAGTTGCCTTAATCGTCCTTTGATTTCCAATAGAATATGTCTGCTTACTATTTGTGTCCATTCATTCATTCTTTAAAGAAACATTTAGTTATCAAGGACATACGTGTTTTCAGACACACTTACCAATCAATTCAGCAAACTCTACCGATCAAGGGTAAGATAGTAAATATTTTATGTTTTTCAAGCCATATTGTCTCTGTATGAACTGTATTCAGTCATTGTGCAGAAAAGTTTCCATAGGCATTACCTCAACAAATAGGCAGTGCTGTGTTCCAGTAAAGCTTTGTTTACAAAAACAGGTCCAAATGTGGTCCACAAACTGTAGTTTGTGTACGTTAGTTCCTGAAGCTGGAGCTACAAAGTGAAAAAAAAATAAGGAAAAATCCTAACCACCATGGAAATTATATTTTTGGTTGGAGATAGATAGCATAAATACATAAGGAGATTAGTAAAACCAGATACATAACATTTAACTGTAATAAGTGCTCAGAGATGTTCTCACTAAGAAAGTGACATTTGACCAAGAGCTGTACTGGCCAGCTGTTTGGCTTGCCCAGAGCTGTCCTGGTTTTAGCACCTAAAGTCCTATATCCTGGGAAAATTATGTATTTGGCAAAATGAACATTTTTTGGACCCCTCATGGAGGTAGAGTAAACCCTACTAGAATATCAAGAGAGTGGTCCAGATCAAGGAAGTGTCCATGGCTTGAGTCCTGAGATACAGGGCGAGAATGGGGGGATAGTACAGTGGTGAGTGTGGCTAGAGCACGTTGGACAGTGGCAGGCGGGAGAGAGCAGGTCAGAGACAAGGTGGGAGGAAGAAGGTCTTGGAGGGCCCTGTGGTCCCTAACATAGGCACTAGCTTCTATTGTGAGCAATATGGAAAGAAGCTAGAGGATTTGGGGAAGAGAAGTGGCATCATCTCATGTAGAATTTAAGAGGATTACTTGGCTGCTGTGTTGAGAAAATACTATATGGTGGAAAGGATAAAATCAGAGAACCTGTTAGGAAGCCATTGTAACAGAGTGAGAGGTGGTGTTATTTGTCATGATAGTGGCAGGGCAAGCTGCCAGATGCAGTTGGATCAAGAATGTATTTTGAAGAAAGGGCCACTAGGGTTTTAGGACACCGTGCTCATGGATGTGAAAGAAATAGAAGAGTGATGGGTGATGCCATGGTCTTTTTACCAAGCCACTGGGAGAGGGGAGCTGCCTTTATTTGACATGGAGAATACTGTGAAATTTCAGACTTGGAAAGGGAAAGATCAGAAGTAGGACTTGGGAGTAAGTCTGGAATGTGTTTAGGCGTCTACATGGATGTATCATGTAGGGACTTGGATATATAAAACTGAATTCAGAAGAGAGATCTGGAATGGAACTACAAATTTGAGAACGTTCAGCCTACAGATGGTATTTAAATCCATGTAACTGAGCATGGATGGGACCAATAAGGGAATGGATATAGTCAGGAAGAAACAAAGTCCAAGGATGGAGATGCAGGCATCATGCTACGGATCAGAGGGTGGCTTGAAACCAGGTGGGGCTGAGTATAAATGGCCAATAAGATCAAAGCAAGCCTGAGAAGAGTAGTTCATAAAAGTACTACTGAGGGACGCCCGGGAGGCTCAGTTGGTTAAGCTTCTGACTCTTGGCTTCAGCTCAGGTCACAATCTCACAGTTTTGTGAGTTGGGGCCCCATGTGGGGCTCTGTGCTGGCAGTGTGGGTCTGCTTGGGATTCTCTCTCTCCCTCTCTGTCTGCCCCTCCCCCACTCACGCTAACTCTGTTTCAAACAAAACAAAACAAACTTTAATTAGATAGATAGATAGATAGATAGATAGATAGATAGATAGATAGATAGAGCAAGCTAGGGAATAAATCATATGCACACATTGAACCAGTGCTCTTTTAAAAACTTGTGATATTGTTCTACATATGTAAGATGTAATCATTGGTGGAAATTTTGAGAAGGGTATGTCCGATCACTCTGTACTATTTTTGCAAACTTTTGTGAATTTGCAATTATTTCAAGACTAAAAGAATAGTTTTAAAAGCCTAGTGAAAAAGACAAATTTAAGGAATAGGAAATGGAGAATAGTCCAGTGTTGTTGAGGGCTTGTGTGACAGAAGTGACTGTAGGATTTATCGGTGTTTCTACCTGAAGAGCCCAGCTACAGTGGGCCAGGAAGGACAAAATCATGACTCAAGTGGGTTCAAGAGAGGATGAGAAAAAATTAAAGATTGCAGTTACAGACATTTTTTGAAATGTGTTACTGGGAAAGGGGTTTTTAAAAATAGGGCTAGAGACGGATGTGGAATCTGGAGGTAGATGTGGAATCAAGAGGTAGTTGCTTTAAAATTTTGAATTGGGGAAATTATACTATGTCTATGTGCTGAGAACAGTTGTCCAATAAAAAAGGGAAATGATCATTTGGAGAGAGGAGAGAGTGCTAACTCTTGGCTTAGGGACTTGATCAGGGATGAAAGCAAGAACGCAAACAGGTGTCAACCCTAGGTAGGAACCCAGTATGGACATTTTATGAGCAGAAGTACAGAGAGGTGATCAAATAGAGTGCTGATAGGTTGTAAAATGTCTCTTTTTATAATTTTTAAAAAATGTTTATATTTTTATTTATTTTCAAGAGAGAGAGAGAGAGAGAGAGAGAGCAAACATGAGCAGGGTAGGGGCATAGAGAGGAAGAAAGAATCCCAAGCAGGCTATGCACTGTCAGAGCAGGGCTTGACAGGGGGCTCAGACTCATGAACTGTGAGATTATGACCTGAGCCAAAGTTGGATGTGTAACTGACTGAGCTTCCCAGGTGCCCCTAAAATGTCTCTTTTGATTGCCTCTGTTTTTAGTAAACAGGAAAGAAAATCACCATTGAAGGGTAGGAGTATGGTAGGAGATATTGGCAAGTTAAGGATGAAGGAGGTATGATATGGTATTCCCCCAGAAAGAAGCCTAAAAACTGGGGGAAATTAAGTAAGAATGCCACAATTAAAGGACATTTTGGATCTAGCCATCAATTTAAAGTTAGACCCATCTACATGGTTCTGGTTTTGCGTTTTCTCCAGCCATACTTACCTAAATGTGAGTAAGTGTGGATTTGACCCAAGTTTGAATTGAAGGAATTGACAATGGACTTATAGCAAGCACAAGGGGTGATTTAAATAATTGCCATGAAATCTAAGGATGTGCAGGTGAGACATAAGAACAGAAGGGAATAAAAGGAGAAAGTGGCAAGATCAGGGAACTGTAGGTGCTATGGGTTCAAAGAATGGTTGGAGTTAATGTGTTTGGGAAAGTGGCCTGGACATATGGAAAGTTGGGGTCTGATCACAGGACACTTCAAATGCAGTTATGGCAAACGATCATGTATCATGTTGAAAAGATGAAGGACAAGGATGGGGATAAAAGGACTGTGTTGGAGGGTTGGAGGAGGGGGGCAAGTGAACTGAGAAGCCAGCCTTCAAAGGATTGTCTATCATTGATATGGAAATAGCAGGAATTAGGCCAAACATGGAATTGCAGAAAATGGCAGTGAGCCAGGGGTAAAAAAAACATCTTCCCGGGATAATGGGGATGCCCCAGGGATTTTGTAGAGGGCTAGAGGAAGAAGATTCTGGGGATAAAGGACTCAAAGGTGGGGCACTTTGGGGAGGAAAGAACAAAGTACCTGAAATAGTGATGAGATGTGCATAGGTAGACACATCGCCCAGTGCCAGGGCCGGCAGTCCTTGGACTGTGGAAGCAAACAGTGACCATGTGGGAGGCCTTCACGATGCACTATGCTCAGAAGATATCTGGGCTTCCGTTAGAGAAGGAGGGGGTTGCCTCAGAAATGGTTGAGAGGTAGGGAGTTTTGCTGAGAGTTGACCTTGAGTTTCAGAGGACCTAGCAGAAGGCTCAAGAGCTGGGGAGGGGTGGGGTGGGAGGTCAGACACATGAGATGTGAAGATCTTTGAGGGTTTGTGGGGTGACCAGGAGATCCCTGCTTCTTGAGGTGACTACAGTCCGCAAGGATACAAGATGATCCCCTGATGGTCTCAGGTAGAGTGTACGTGGGTGGTGTCTACCGAGACAATGACAGCACACTTGGGGCCCCCCTGCCTTCCCGTCCCTAGTGCAGTGGAACCCTTCCTGACTGCAGCTCTTTGGGACTCTCTCTCCCTCTGGAGTCACTTCCTATATGGTGGAAGCAAAGTGTCACCCAAAGCAGCGATGCTTTTAAAACTTATGATAAAACACTGAAAAATAATTTAATAAACTATCACGGATTGATTGCTTCGTGCCAAGCAGGAAAAAATAATAATAGCAATTTTTATGGAGCAGGTAGTATTTGCGTGCATTTTTCTAGCAGTTTGCAGC
Organism: Acinonyx jubatus; assembly: GCF_027475565.1. NCBI lineage: Eukaryota > Metazoa > Chordata > Mammalia > Carnivora > Felidae > Acinonyx > Acinonyx jubatus. The sequence continues at coordinate 3,318,669 of NC_069382.1, read as the reverse complement.
TCTTAATGCATTTTGCCCTCGCAGAAGCCCTGTGAATAGGTACCCGTTATCATCTCTGTTTACAGGTCAGTAAACGAGGCACAGAGAAGGGAAGGTGTTGTCACGCCAAAGCCAGTGGGGGAACCCCCTGGTTTAAACCCAGACCTCCTGACTTCAAGGTTGTCAGCGGTACCCGTGTTCCACACAGCCTTAGGCAAAGGACCTTAGAGAATATCTCCTAGACTTAGAAATTGGGCATCATGCATGTGTTTGTGTATATGTTCCTTTTCTCTTTCCTGAATATTTTTCCATGCAATTTTTAAAATTGCGAAGAGTCTACAAATCCAGTTGTGTGTGCTGCTTTTTATAAATTTAATATTCGAACTGAGGAGTTTACTGAAGCCGTCTTACAAATGCTTGGTTAACACGTTGGTCCTGTGGTTTGGATAAATCATACTTTATTTAATGATGTATCTGTTGTTAAACTTTTAGTGGGTTTCCATTTCTCTTTGTTATAAATATGGCAAAGTATGTCTCTAAATAATGTTTTATTCTGTATTTTGAGTTATGCCCTTAAGATATATTCCTAGCAACATTCATACCCAGGCAAGGCATATGTAATAATTTTAGAGTTTAGAGTGAAACTTTGTAAAAGTTTGGAAATTCCTTAGGGGAAATAGTGTACTCTGATTTCTGCTTACACTCAGGATTATTTTCCCTCCTTACAGAAATCAGTAGATTCAAATACATCTTTTATTAAAAACCTTATCGTCTTCTTGGATTAAGTTGATGGCATTCAAACTCCTTTGAACTGTAGCATCTTTTTTTTTTTTTCAAATGCAAGATTTTATGAACCTCAGTATAGGAAACTGATTTAAAGGAAACACGGCTCTGATGGAAATTTGGTTTGGGAGCCAGAGTCGCCTTGCTCGACTGTTTTGCTAATTCCAACCATTATATGGAAGTTGTAGAAACATACTTTTTAAAATAATGAAGTGACTCACTATTGATCCTCATCATTTCATTAAAAAATTGTTGTATAGTAATTTTTACAGTCATGTATTCACCTGGAAGTTTTGAACCTAACTTAATTTTCTTTGTGAGTAATGTGGAAGGAAGGAAGGAAGGAAGGAAGGAAGGAAGGGGAATAAAAATAGCATTTCCTAAATCAGATCCCCCAATTTTCAGCTTTCACATAAATCCCTCCAGTATTGCAAAATTAATATTGAAGTAAAATGTAAAATATTGAAGTAAAATTTTATTCACATTAATATCCACGGAACTTGCATTATATTAATATAGCTATATTATTTAAATATTGCTCAGAATTATTTAGCTTAATGGTTTTCTGTTTTGATACATTTTGCTTTGTGTGTGTGATTTCTAAGTTTACGTCACACGGTTAACTGTGGAACTTGAACTCTGGGTGCCAGGAAGCTTGCCCTGAGTCTCCTTATTGTTTTGCTTTGATTTATTTGCTTCCTCTCCCTGCCTTGACTTTATCTCTTCCTGAAATTTCCCTGCTGCTCCGCTGTCCATAAAAGGAACATTCCTGGTCTTGTGGCTTAGCTACTTGGTGAAAACAAATGAAGCTAAATAAACATACCAACTAAACCCCTCGTGGATTGCTACAGTGATAAAACTTTCTTGGCAATTAATTTTTGTCTGAAATATCTCTACTTAGAGGCTTGCTGCAGTTTTTAGAGAATGTTTTTTAAACCTTATACTTGAAAAAGCCACAGATTTCCATACCTAAGCATACTTTCTCCCGCTCATCTTAGAAATGGGGTAGTTGGATGCCATGCACGGCCCCAGAGATCTGTTTTGTGACAGTCACACTACACCGAAGATAACTGGATACAGGCACATTCAACCTGATAGAGTCACAGAGAGTGCTGCAATCATCACTCAATGAAGGAGGAAAAAGACAGTTCACTGAGTTCCAGGCTGCCTTCTAGGAACAGGGACATTAGTCCAAAGACAGCCTAGACAGCTTACGGCCCAATGCTTGGCACTCAGCTAAGTACTAAGAAGTAAACCAGGGCAGGATGAGGCGATGGGAGTCACAGAGAGCAGGAGCTGGTTCACATACAGTCAGCAGAGAGGGCGGACCAGGAAGGGGAGACCTGTCTTGGGGAGGGTGATGAGACCAAAGGCTCTGGGGCAGGAACGCACGCACGTGGCACGTGGTGAGGCAGCGTGGTTAGAACGGAGCGAGGAAAGAGTAGTGGGGAGAGGGGGGCACGGAGCGGGCAGGACAGGCACTGGGGACTGGGAGGGGCTGTGGGTCAGATCACAGAGAGTGTTGATTTTACTCTGAGTGGGGACAGAAGTGTAAGAGTTTTGAGGAGAAAATTTTAAGATTCAAGTAAAATTAAAAAAAATCCATCTGGCTGATTTGAATGAAACAGATTACAGAGAAATGAAGAAGGCAAGAAGAGAAGTCAGTTCTGAGGGCTCTTGCGTGTGTGCGTGTACGTGTGTGTTTGTGCGTATGTGTATGCGTGTAAATGGTATTAAGAGATGATTCCGAAGGTCTCTGGCTGTACGTTTTTTCTAAACCTGGCCAGTGATCTCTAGTTTTGAGGCTCCTACGTGTAATTTTCAAATAAAGCATTCGTTTTTAGCATTTTATTTGTGAATAAAATAGAGATAAAGTATTAGTGTTTAATTGCTATTTTTGCATTGTTACTAGTTTTTATGTAAAGGGTGAAACCCGCCTTGTGAAAACACACATCAGAAATTACAGACTGGTCATATAAAAGAATTTAAGTTACATCTGTCATACACATACTTTCCATCACAATCCTAGGGTTAAAGGTACATTAAAACAAGGACAATAAATCTCTTATACCCTTAATGATTTTTAGGTTTTTCTAGACATAAAATGTCTTAGTTTAGAAAATTGAGTAGCTCTTTCCTAATTAAGTTTATTTACCGAGGCTTATTCTTTGTGAGAAAATCTGTGCAATGTACATCAAAAATGAGCCCATTTTCAAATTCTATGGCAGCTACTCTGTTTTAAATTATCTTATATAAACAGATTATTTAAGGGAGAGCACCCCCTTAAAGCACATTTTTAGCACATTTAAGGAAGTCACTTATCTCATTGATTATTAATTCTGACTCAAGGAAAGAATACTACATAGCATTTTAATACGGCTTTAATTTCTTCTGTTTAAAAGCTCTATATAGTACCACTGAAAAGAACCAGGAAAAAAAGAACTAATTAAATTCATCTAAGTAAATGGTTCTCAACAAGGGACCATTTTGCCCCCCAAAGAACATTTGGCAATGTCTGCAGACATCTTTCCTCAACACAGTTGGGGATATTTTTGGCAAGTAGTGGGCACAGGCTAGGATGTTACAAAGTTTCCTACAATGCACAGAGCATCCTGTTAGAACAAAGAATTATGTGGCCCAAGATGTTAACGATGGTGAGGCTGAAAAGCCAGGACACGGTGTTGAGGCTGAAAAGCCAGGACACGGTGTTATCTCTTAATCATAATTTTAAAATGGAAATTGCTTTGTCCTTGTTACTATTTATTATAGGAGATACCTTTAATAATGAGATACAGGCAACTCCCAGAAAAGCATTATCTTTATCCATGTACATTTCCTGGGGAAATGCCTGAAAATGAATTATGAATGAATATTTTATAATGGTAGCTATCTCAGATTTTCATATTTTTTTTTCCCTTGGACATTGGTGATGTAATGAAACATCAGGACAGGAATATATGATGCTTTGTCTCTGTTTCTTGGAGCTATTCAATCGAGATAATTTGTCTTTGAAACTCTTAACTGTCTTTGCTGCTACTATTGCTATATTACTATCACTGTTACAAATGACAGTGAAACCCAATCAACAAGCAGGGATTGAGTGACAATGACAGAGTCTGCCTCATGATGCTGTAAAGACACATCAAGCTAACTCATTGTCTTAGCACAGCAGGAAGACCATCGAAAAATTGCTTCTTCATCCTCAGGCTTCACCCAGATAGCAGCAATTTCGCTAGGAAAGTCCAATTTCCTTTGATACGATTTTAGGGCACTTTTTAATAATATATGTGGGATTCAAAAGTAAATATAATATGGTATGTGATTTTGAGATTCATTGTGAGATTCTGAGGAACATAAAGAGATTTATTATGGGGAATGTGCTGATCCCATTGTAGAGACTAAGTCCAGCTGGAGTTTCCAGAGAGCCAGTGATGTGAGTGAGTTCCAGCCAGAATCCAAGCAAGAAGGCAGGAGAGGATAAATGTTTCAGCTCCAAGAGGGGCAGGCAGAGAGCATATTGTTTTCTACTCAGCCCTTTTGTTCTACTGTGGCCTTTAAGGAATAGGGCAAGGCCCACCCACATTGGGTAGAGCTATCTGCTTTACTGTATCTGCACATTCAAATGTTAATCTCTTCCAAAAGCACCCCTATAGACCTACCCAGAGTAAGTCCCAGCTAAATATCTGGGCACAGGTTGACTATCACGTTGAACCTAAAATAAACCCTCACATCTATAGTTTCCTGGCCTAGGTCCCAAGAGCACAGAGACTTTGAGATCCGGACTTAGGTGGAAGTTTGCAGGGAGGGGATTCAGAAAGCAAAGTGAGGGAGTGAGGACGTGAGGCAGGAAAGTGATGTTAAAGTGTTCATAAGTACACACCTTAATACCGGGGAATTTGTTTTGCGTTTCTGCAAAGCACCAGTTAAACCTCTTTTAGTGTTTTACAATAATGTATATACCGATTAATGTTAATGCCGCTTACTTGATCGTGTTGATATTTCATGACTGTCTTAACATTTTCCAGATGCACGTTTTTCATAAGTAACCAGAATCTCACTTTTGACAACTATGAAATAGGAACGATAATTTTCTCATACATTTTGAAATGATTCAATAAATGGTCCAGATAAGGGACTTAGTGCAGAATATCAAGCACCTAAAATGTACTCGATAAATATTAAGACCTCAAATTGAGTAACTTGCCAAAGATATGAACATCCTATATATTATCCCTAATGTATATTATCAATTGTCCAAAATTTCATATCAATATACATTGATATCAGAAGCAAAGAATAATACCCATTTTACCCTTATTTTCCTTTTTGTAAAAAATGCATTTTAAAACTTCAAGTGTTTCACCCCTGTGTTAATTTTATTGTGAGAACAAGAGTGTTTAAACCTTTTCCTGTGTGTAGAATTTCTTTCTGGAATTCTTTTTTAAATTGTCATTGATGACCTTTTCTCCATCAGTCTCTTTGTATGTTGTTCTTTTTTTTAATGTTTTTCAATGTTTACTTATATTTGAGGGAGAGAGAGAGAGAGAGAAAGACAGACAGACAGAATGAGCAGAGTAGGTGCAGAGAGAGAGAGAGAGAGAGTCAGAGAACCTGAAGTAGTTCTGTGCTGATGCAGTGAGCCTGATGTGGGGCTTGAACCCACAAACTATGAGATCATGACCTGAGCTGAAGTCGGATGCTCAACCAACGAAGCAAGCCAGGCACCCCTCTTTGTGTATTATTCTTAATGTGAATCAAATAAGTATAGAAGACATCCCTTTGCTATGTTGCAAATTTGCCTCATTATCTTGTTTTTTATTTTGGATTATTTTTATATGTCTATTTTGAAAATAATGTTTTTATATACGTAAGTTTGTTTATGGTAATGTTTCTTTTGCTTCAGTCACATAATTTCTTTTAGTTGAGGTAATACATTATTTGGCATAATACAGTATATTTATTCTGCTAATTTACCCATTATTTTATACTTTCCTTTTAATTGGTGTCATTCATATGTATTTTCTATTAGGCCGTTTCTAAATGATTTTTTTCAAGTTTCTTTGTTTCCCACTTTGTTAATACACTCTCCTCCCATCACAGATGAGGCTCGTCTTATCATTTACTGAATCCCCCTGTGTATTTGGGTCCTCATAACACCTACACTATGAGGAATGAGGCTCCAATTTCTACTTAGCAAAGTCTTTATCATAAAGTGACATTTTAGAGAAAGGTAGCTTAATATCTTTTGCAGCAAAACTCAAAGTTCACAACTAATAGGATTCCCAAAATTAATTAAAATTAAATACATTTTTCCCAAGGCCGAAGGTGCTTTGGAAAATGTTGGCTCAGTTGTTTTACCTATATGTGTAATTACTCTGCTGATAGATTTTTGTAAATCTAAAAACAAAACTTGGATTTATTTTTAAAAACATTGGCTACTCTAAAATGATAGTTATGTGACCCTTCCTCAAATACCATTATGTGTTCGGTTGAGCAAGATGTTACAATTTAGAAAAAAATTCTCTTACAAAAATGGCAAAGAAAATAGTTAAAATGTTCCATTGGAGAAATATTTGAAGCACCATGGAAACTCCTTTTCTATACCCTCCCCCCACACAAACACATAGGCAGAAATATGTTTTTACCACACTCTCTACTAAAGAGAGTTTTCTGTGATTTAAGTGTGTTATCCAGTGAGTGACATAAGGTGTTTTTTGTTTCATGTGCTTAATTCTCAAACATTTCAAATAGATTATCTAAGTGGCATTCTGCAATATTTTATGTGAAATGCCCCATTAAGAAATCATAATATATCCCATATATATTTAGCCTGACATAATTTTAACTGTAATCCATTTAAAAATGTTCTCTGGGCATTAAAATATCAGAGAAAACACAATGGTGATTGCAGGTTTGGGAGAGATGTATTCTTGTTTCTCTCTGCCAGTTTCTTTCTTCATTCTCTTCGTTTCTGTTTTCTATTCTTGTCTTTATTTTATCATCTGCTCCTATTTCCAACAAAGTTACCATAGAATTGTAGCCCTCGTCCGCTCCTGTAATGTGGCCTCTGGTCCTCTTTGGAATTAGTGAGCATGTCCTCACTCCCCAGCCCCTTGGCGTCTCACCCTCCATGCTGTGCCAAGTCCTCACCTGAAGTCCTGGTCACTTGAAGTCCTAGTGTCTAAACTGTTAGGCTCATTGCATCAGAACTGAGACGTAAAAGGTGACAATGCCGGTTATTCAGCTCAACGGCTCTCGTGTTAAAGGGAAAAGGGATGTATTGCTGAGAGGGAAGGGCATGTGATCTGAGCTTCTGTCCGCTGGTAGGCACCAACACAGCTCTATTCGCCATTAAATGTGAAAATATCCCGATGGCAGTTCGTGTATATCTACTTCCTGGAGTCTCTGGAGCGACCCTGTCACCCCGGCTTCTTTGGCACTTTCTACAGGTCTTCAGACTTTCCACTGGTCACACAGCTAGAGAGAGAAAGGCACAGAGCGGGGCTCCGGGGCTCTGCTGTAGAGCCACCACTGACGCCCATTGCTTCCAGCAGGTGCCTGCTGGTGCATACTCTCAACAGGTGCAATGTCACCTGCTTGGCGAAGGTTGCCGCCTTGCTTTCCCAGAACCGACCAGTGTGCTTCTCGTCCCATTCACTCTTACCTCTAGTGTGATACACACAAATACACCTATTTCAAAGTCTTATTCATTCATTTATTTATATGTTTTTAAATGTTTATTTATTTTGATAGAGCGCCTGTGTGAGTCAGGGAGGGGCGGAGAGAGAGGGAGAGAGAGAATCCCAAGCAGGCTCTGCCCTGTCCATGCAGAACCCAGTGTGGGGCTCGATCTCACGAACCTTGAGATGATGACCTGAGCCGAATTCAAAAGTCAGTTGCTTAACTGACAGAAATGGATTTGGTAACTTTTAAGTCCACTCATTTATGATATTTTTTTATATGAGAGTGCTGTAATTCTTTTTTTTTTTTTTGCATTATACTGAGATAACTTTCACAGCATATGATAAAATTAGAGAAATAAGGTCAGTGTATTAAATAGCATTATGCTGAAAAAAAAATAGCATTATGCTGTGTGTGTTGATCATGCATGTATGTATGACATGTTCATACATGAAAAACAATTGTTACTACAGAGGTGTGAGTATATGCAAGTGTATACTACATTTACATATACAGTTGTTTCATCAGTAGCCAATGAAAATATCTGCTCTACATGATGTTATCCAGGCACACAAGCTGTTAAAAGCATATGTCCCCATCTCGGTGACAGGCTGACTTCATTTATCAGTTATATGAGAGCATCAACACCCATAAATATTAAATATGCTCTTTGGGTAGAAACTATCTGATAGGTCAAAAGGAAGGAGGGAAGGAAAGAAAAAAAGGACACCTCCAGACATGTCTTAGCATAAGTATCTTATAAATATTTATTTACCTGTGTTACAGTTTACTATGTACATAACGTTTTGTAAGCAATGCTCTGAGTTCAATAACATGTATGTTTTACTCTAGGGAAAACTTGGTAAGATGGGTTCCCCTCAAATTAATATTTTAATGCAAATTTATATTATATCTTACAGGCATTTTGTCATCACTGACCATTTTAATTGCTACTTTCCAAGTTATTCCACTTTAAGTTTTCATGCATCTGTTTCCAACTCACAAAGTTTTTATGAATTGCTGTGTCTCTATCATCATATTAGTCCAGAACTTACCTGAAATTCAAAACCAAATAGACATTCCAGAGTCTGTAGAAAAACAATTAGGGTGATGACTACTTTCAGGATCACTGTATTTTCAAAGCCAGGTATCAGTGAATTGATAAAACATGGCTACATACTTTTAAATCTCAGAGAAAGTTTTGGTACATTTTTGTGAAGCCGTCTGTGAATGTGAGGTATATGGCAACGACACACTGCCATATTAGAAAAGTCAAGACTTCACTCTTCCGCGATGGAAAGTCAGTTAATAATTCGGGGTAATCGTTTAGACCTTTGTAAGCTTTTCCACAAAACTAAATTAATAAATCAGAAGAAACCCTTTGTCGTGTTGAGACTGTCAATTTGGGGTTCGGAAAATATTTGTCACCGATCACTATGGATACTTTGTAGATGAACTTTGTAGATGTAGATGAACTTTGTGTACGAAGTGGTCTTGAAATATGATTCCCATTCGTTTCTGCTCCTGCCAGCTGAGGGAGCCTGTGGAGGGACCCTGCGGGGAACCAGCAGCCACATTTCCAGCCCGCACTTCCCCTCAGAATACGGGAACAATGCTGACTGTACCTGGACCATCCTCGCTGAGCCCGGGGACACCATTGCCTTGGTCTTCACCGACTTTCAACTAGAAGAAGGGTACGACTTCTTGGAGATCAGTGGAACCGAAGCGCCGTCCATATGGTAAGTCCTGGGGAAAAAAAATGTGTTTACCCCAGATACAACAATAGGCTTTGTAATATGGTTCTCCTTGGACATTCATTGGCAAACATGAGTGTTCTTTCTTTGCTTTGCTATTTTGACTGCTAACAAAGCCCTCTATATTGTGACTGATCTCAAAGTTTCCAAGAGGTCTTTGCGTCGGTATTTGGAGCCGGGAAAGTTAGGTGCACGTGGGCAATGGAACATCACATGCCCTCATTCTCGACTCTTACAAAGCAACAGAGATGATGGTAACCAGGCGAGCTAAGTTAGTTTTGGATTTGTTCCGGAGCTGATTCAATGTAAACAGATATTTTTAGACGATGGACATTTTAAAATGTCATGTTACCAACCATTTATCTACTGTGCTGCAGATATATGACTGCGTATTTCTTTTCCTTCCTGACGATGTTGCAGCTATGAAGGGTCACAGGCAAACCATAAATACTAATGCAACATACATATGAAATTAATCAACTGAGGATCGCTTCTCTGGCGTGTATGCTAGTGGAGACAGAAGGAAACTGGGTCTGATCAGTTACAGCGAATCAATCTAGGTCTTGGTATTGCTGGTGAGAGCAGCTTTAGTTGTGTCCATAAGTGCAGTTGAAGAGGGAGAATCTGAAGAATAGATGTTTGAAGTCTTTATGCCTTTTATGCCTCAAATTAAGTCATTTGTCGTGAGTTGTACTGGTTTTTGTTTTATTTCATTTCTTAGTATTTTAAAAACCCTATCAGTACTCTATTTCAGATCTTGGATGATAAGCTAACTTGAATACACACACAGACACACACACACACATTCAAATTAGGGTGTAAGTCAGAGGAGATGTTGGCCATTTATACATTGGTAGAGAATGTGAAGTGAGTGGGAATATTTCTATGGGTTCAAGTTTGCATTTCCATGTAAAGACTAAAGGATAAAAATATCAACCCTGAAACATGACATCAAATTAGATCACCTGTCTTAAACCAGTTATTTAAATTGAAATTTATTTTTTTCTAAGGCTCAAAATTCAAAGCAGAGGGTTTATATTAATGGGTGAATTATTTCCTTACGTTAGTTACGCTGTGATTATATTAAATGTTACCTCAATTAAGAGAAAAATAACCGTTGCCTCTCTGGCCTTTGCTTTATATTTGATTCATCTTAAACAAGACTTTTAGATGAGTGGGTTTACCCATTTGTTGATTTCGTGTAATACAATCTGAAACATTCAAGAATTGGTTGATAGTACCTGTCTCCCTTTGTGTTCCATCAGACTTAGTGGAAATACCTTGTGAACATAACGCTGGGTGTCCTGGGTTCTCTTCCATGTTCTGCCAAAAATATCCTTGTGACCTTGGACAAGTCGCATAACAGTTTATATAAGTAGGGAAGCTACTGGATATCTAGTATACTGGATATGCATTACCTATCTATTGAGTTCATATTCTCTGTCAATCACTAAAAAGAGAGTCGGGGATGTAACATTTTTAGCTTTAAAATTACATCGTTCTGGTTTTCAGAAATTCATTGCAATATGAAATACATGGTGAGTGTCTCTCAGAAACTATATGATTTATGGTAAAGGCCTTGTTTATGAGAGATTCTGCAGATCGTGGGCACCGACCGACTACCTTGCCCCTAAGATATCAGGTTGGGAAAGAGAGAAAAAAGAGAGACATCTTTGACCATGATTTTAGAACCCATGGTCCGGACAGCTTCTGCCAGACAGACTTAGTTTATGTAAGAGAGGAAACGTGGAGGTGCAGATGTCCGTGTCAAGGTCTGAAATAAAAATAGGGCATGTGAAATCAGAACGAGACACAAGTCTCCAGAAGGGCTTGTGGCTCTTATGAGCACATTGTGACTTCCCACTGAGAGGCACGAGCTCATTCATTTCATTCATTTTAATTAAAGATGGCAGGCGGGAGCTAAAGAATGTTGTCTGAGTTGTTGCCTGTTTCTTCTTGGCTTATCCCCGATTTCTCTCACATCCCCCTCCTTTCTGACTAACCTCTGTCTTCGTGATCCCCTGCTACTTGTCCCCAACAACTTCAGTATTGGACTCAGAAAAGTGTTGAGGATGGGGCCATGGGCCCCTGTGAGGCCTGAGAGCAACAGTTCCTAATGTTTGTCGGAGAGAGAGCTGGCATGGCGGCCAGGACAGTGGCCTGTCTTCTTGGTGTGTGGATTCAGGCCAGAGAACACTTTCCAGCTCTGAAATATATCTAGGTATCTGTCAGGGTACCAAGATTCATGACCTGTGAACACATCGGAAAAACAAAAAACAAAAACTGGGCAGTTGTTGGGAAAGTTCTTAGTGGGAACTTTGACCCTGTTTGTGTTCCTTCCAGTCTGGCAAATGGAGTATCTGGTTGGACTCAACACGCTCTTTCTCTCGATGGCTACTATTAGATAGAGTTGTGTTCATATTGTGTTCTTATGACAATCTGTAGTGTCCTCTTCGCACAAAAGCCCTGGGGGTTTCTTGTTAGTATCCTCTAACTTTTATTGATGAAGAAGCTGGGAGCAGAGATCACAGACCACAGGGCAGCACTGGAACTCAGGCTCAAGGCCTCTGACTCAGAATTACATTTCCTTCTCACTCCACCCCAATCCCTGCGACAGGACAGTCCAGCCAGGTGTAGACTTAATGCTCTGTCGGGAACTCACATCTCGTAGATTTCACGGTAAAGCCTCGAACAGGTTACTACCACAGAGAGTAACCACCTGAGAGGCGAGTTTACACACACGCTGCCTCGATAGAGAGTCGGAGCGGAGAGAGCTTTTGGGGTGATACTTCACGTTTCTCATAACTCCAGAAGAACTGTCTTGACATGGCCGTGGCACTTTTACACAGGACCCACATCTCTCTTCCATGGAGGCTATCACGGAATAGGTGGCTTTCCTAAATCACTATGGGAACATGCATGGGCACATTTGTAATACAAAATAGAATCACTTGAAGTCCATTTTTAAGATCTGGACAAATGTGCAATATGGCTTATCTCAAAAAGACTATTGTTTTACTATCATTTTAGACTGACAGTCTCTGAAATGTTTAATGGTTCAAATTGGTATGTTTAAAAGATTGAGCATCCCTGTACTTCAAGGAAGACCCTAATAGAGCGCAGGTGGGTGGTGCCCCCCCTCAAGCACAAGGCTACAGAGCAGTGACAGTCAGTCAGTGTGCAAGTCTGAGTGTGGAGTGCACAAGCACATATAATTTTCCAATAATCCATTTTTCAATACCGAAAATACAAGCAAGGGCACTCTCAAGAGAAGCTACTTGGAAAATTGTTAAGAACAATAATAGGATTAGCTTTATTTTCATTGAATTTGGAGTGAAATTACCAACTCAGCTATGTTTTATGCAAGGGTTACCATGGCTACAGCGGAACAGTCTAAATGTGGTGAATGATGTAATGTGCCAAAATTATCCATACATTAAATGTGGAGGGGTTCGTCATCTAAACTGAATCCACTCTATATACATTAGATAAGGCTGACTTTTTTTTTTTTTTTTTAACTAGTCAGCTTCTAATTTTCTACAGGCTAGCTTCTTATCAATACCCTACGGTAGCAGAGAGCTGCCATTTCTAATTCTCTTTGCCCCATGCTCTGGTAATTATGATTTTTCTTGCAATTAAAAACATGGTTAGCGGTGAAGCTAGTCAACTTTTCTTTATTTCTGAACTGATTTGACCGCCTAGCCTATAGCTCACAACCCAGGAAATATCAAGGAGAAAGAAAACTGATTTTATTTCAGAGTTAACCTACTGTGGTGTCTAAATTAAGACTTGGTGGTTAAAGGGACGAGGAACAGATAGTCTTGACAGAAAACAACTAATGGAGCATTTACGATCTTTCAAACATGCATCCTATCATGAGAATAATTTATGCATCCCCTTCTGGGACAGGTAGCCTGTGAGTAAGGTAGAGAAGAAAAGGAAACGAAGAACAGGAAATGCACTTAAAAAGCATCCCCAAACACACGTAAATGCATCAATTCCTCGAAAGTCTTCAATGACTGAGGCTCAGGCCATCCAAAACAACCCCAAATGCCTTACTGTGCCATTCAAGGCTTTGCACTGCACACACAGCCTGCCCTCCATATGACCACACCTCACGCCAAGCATCCTTCAGTTTTGCCTCACTGAACACATCCCTGTCTTCACTGAAGCACATATTTGCGTCCCTTGCACATGTGTTCAGGTGTATGGGAATCCCACACCTACCAATTTAATAGACGTTCAATCACTGTAACGCTTCACTTGATCTTAGCCAAAAGTCCGAGAAGCGATTATCACTGTAATGCTTACAATGTCCTATAGACGGCAGCCCACTTAAGTCCTACAGGTGCAACAGTTTGTATGGTCTCCTCCCCTGGAAAATGTCACTGATAACAAAGGCGAGAATGATTCTGGGCTGCTTTGGATTCGACCTGCCTCATTCTACCAGTAGAACATCTGTTACTTTATGATTTCTTAAGGTTTCAGTTATTCACTAACCAGTATAACTCCACCACTTTGTCTCTGTGTATTGTACAAGGCGACACTTGAGGGGACCAAAAGAAGTTTTGGAACTGCACTTTATTTTGTTCCCATTAACCAAGCATAATCTCGCTATTAAACCAATCTAATCAGGGCCTTGCTAAAGCCAACACACAACTTCAAAGAAACTGGAGAAGCTGAGTGAGCTTCAAAGAAGCCTTGAAGGGTCAATTAACACCTGCAATGTTTATCCAGCTTGTCACTTAATTGAGATGTGACTTGCTGCTTATTTAATTTCTGATGAGGAAGGATTATAGAGGCTTACCCAGAGTGACGAACTCCCTGGAATGAACTCTTCCACTCCCCTGCCCAAGGTAGAAGAAAAGGAAGGACGCTCCCCTCTCCCCTTATTTTATTTAACTGTTCATCTTGAAATTATTTTCTAGAGAATTTGCAGAGCTAGCTCAGAGAGGTGCTGTGTATCCTGAACCCACCTCCCTCCAATGTTCACGTCTTATACAACCATAGTATAATTATGGAAACCAAGAAAGTCATACTGCCACCAGGCAACTAACTAATGTACAGACTGATGCGAATTTTTCCGGCTGTCCTGCTGGTGTGATTGTTCTGCTCCTGGAGCCACCAGGCAGTGAGCTAGGCTTCTTTTACCTCCTCCAGCCTGTGACTGTTTTGCGTCGTCTCTCTTTGTTTCCATGACCTTGACTTCCCTCATGTCAACGAGTCGGTCCGGTCACGTAACTCTGGAAAGGCAATGGCATTATTCAGGAACATGGAGACTATATAGCAATGTCCCTTTACCCCCAGTCGAAATAACTGGGGTTTCTTTCTATCATGTTTTCCATTTTAAATTTAAATTCAGGAATCATAGTCCACAAAGCTATTATAATATATGCACATCAGCATTTTTTGTGGACTTCTGTAACTGCACTTTATTTTGTTCCCATTAACCAAGCATAATCTCGCTATTAAATCATAACCAATTTATGCTTTCATAGCATAATAAGCATGACATAAACAAGAAACAAATATCACATATGTATGTATGTATATGTAGAGATATGTGTGAATTTCTGTGTGTTGTTTGTATATATATGTATATATACATATGTACACGTGTTTGTGTGTGTATATATATTCCATGTATATACGTACATATGTACACACACACATATGAATTTCTATTTTTTTCTGAACCTCTACAAACTGGCCAGAAGTCTAAGGATATAACTAACATGATATTATTTTAGCCCTTTTCCTAAACCCTTTTTCTTTTTTTAAATTTTATTCTCAAGTTAGTTAACATACAATGTAGTCTTGGCTTCAGGAGTAGAGCCAGTGATTCATCTCTTACAAATAACACACGGTGCTCATCCCAAAAAGGATCCTCCTTAATTCCCATCACCCATTTACCCCACCCCCATCAACTCTCAGTTTGTTCTCTGTATTTAAGAGTCTCTTACGGTTTGACTCCTGAACCCCTATTTTAATTAAAATATTTTTATAAAAATATTGTAATATTTTGTAATCGAGTAATGTATCTTTACAGACACTGTACTGAATGGTAATATTCATTGATTGATGGCTATGTACCAGGCAAGTGGAAACAACAGCCACTTCTTGGAGATGCTACTGTCCCCATTTTAGAGATGAGGAAAACTAAACCCAGTGGAGTTCAGTCTCTTCCCACACAGCTACCAGATAGCAGAGTGGGGATGTAAACAGAGACCGGCCTCAGCCGTATTTCCAGCCATATTTAAATGCGTCAAGATGGTATTTCTTGATTGGCTTTAAACCAGGAGAATAAATGCAGTATGCTGGTGCTTCAACACCAGCCCGTCTCAGCGGACCCCAAGGAAGACGTGAGGCCACGTCAAGTCCAGTCACCCCTGTTACTTTGTGCTGTTGTCATCAGGAAATATGCTTCTCAACTTTCCTTTTTTGTGTGTTGTTAACTATATAGCGAGGTAATAACAGATATACATCTGTTATGTATACTTTTGGGTACAAATGCAATCTTGGATACTATAAGGATTCTAAGGTGGGACATATGTGACCGGTCTGAAGTTATCATAAAGTTTTGGCCTAACAGTGTAAATACTGAGGCTTCTTGATACAACTTTGGCTCATTTAAATTGTAGGGAGATGGGGGAAACAATGGCCAGCTTGGATCGTCTCAAACCTGTTGTTACCTCCACCATAAAACTCCAAAGAGAAATAAAGGAAAATTTATTTGATAACAGCTAATTGTAGCCAAGGGAGAATTTCTACCTTGAAATATGACATTCTTTTGCCTGTGTCATCCAAACGATATTTATTTTTTCTGAGAAGCTTAGGGAATCCCTCCCCCCCACCATCTTGAAATCATTTTGCAGAGAATTTGCCGAGCTACCTCGGAGAGTTGTTGTATATCCTGAACCCACCTCCCTCTAATGTTAACATCTTCTACAACCATAGTATAATTATGGTAAAAGCCGTTTGCACATAGTATAATTACAGTAAAACCAGTTCGCACTCTCCGCCCGCCTCTCGCATTGGTCGCCAGCGGCCCTGGGACGCTGGCAGTAAAGGAGTCTCTGGAAGTGATGTTGCTCTCCTACAGGCGGAGCGAAGCAGGCAGGCTGTGTTTGCAAAGATTCCAAACGGGGTAATTTTTTAAGGCACTTACTCCCTCCCATTTTCCCCAGATGCACCTTCTGCTGGCACTGAGGGGCCTTTCATGCTGGAATTCACCTGGAAAAGACAAGCAGGAGGGCTCTACTGGGCCAGCAGGAAGCTTCCGCCTTATTCTCAGTCTTTCAGCTTGTGTGTACCCAGTTCAGTCCCAGGCAGGTGCACTGGAGGGGAGGGGCTTCTTGCCGTGCTCTCTCCTCCCCGGTGTGCAGGGCTCATCCACAGGGGCCACTGTGCCACTTCCTTGCTCAAATTAAGTCTGACTTGGCTGTTGGCTCACAAATGTCTGAAATACCACCCGAGTAGTTCATCTTAGGGTAACTTTCATTTCGGCTGGAATCAACTTTCAAAATTTCAGATGTACACGATTGAGGAAGTTAAAACATGACCTATTCTAGTTAATAAATTTTTGCAGTGTAGAAAATCGATATAGTTTACTTATGGTAAACTTATGTAGTAGCCATGGAGAAAGGGCAATATTTTCTCCTATGACTGCATGCATGATGACCAGACCAAGAAATAACAGAAGAGAGAAAAATAAGCCATATCTGCTTCCTGATGATGGGAACCATTGGAAAGATAGATAAGTATCCCGGGGAGAGTCCCAGAGCCATGTTTCTGTGTCACAATCAGGGCAGATCCCACACCGCAGAAAGCACAACTTTGTCGCAATATTGCTCTTGTCATGAGACACCCCCACGGCTTGACCTCAGTTTATTGGAAAATACATTGCCAATGTGGATGGAACTGGAGAGTGTTATGCTAAGTGAAATAAGTCATACAGAGAAAGACAGATACCATATGTTTTCACTCTTATGTGGATCCTGAGAAACTTAACAGAAGACCGTGGGGGAGGGGAAGGGAAAAAAAGAGAGGGAGGGAGGCAAACCACAAGAGACTCTAAAAACTGAGAATAAACTGAGGGTTGATGGAGGGTGGGAGGGAGGGGAGGGTGGGTGATGGGCATCGAGGAGGGCACCTGTTGGGAGGAGCACTGGGTGTTGTATGGAAACCAATCTGACAATAAATTTCATATTAAAAAAAAAAGAGAAATACACTTCCTATAACTTGTTTATGTTGGAGACAATGGGGAAAATTTTCCCCCTTAGAGATTTGAATTCATTTTGCAAAATACATGTTTTTTGTAGTCACAGGTCTGTCCTTTTGTATGTGGTCTTTTGTCCAGGGAATGAAAGAAGTACAATTAAATTAACATTTTTAAATAAATTTGCCTTTTAAAAACACACTGCCTTTCATAGAGAGGTCTATTTTACTTTCCCTCAAATAATCATTGCAGACTTTCATTTATTCCCCAGGTCAGTCAATTTGTACCTCATGGTGTTCCAATTATATATGTTGAGATCTTCATTTAAAGTTTCTCTCACAAGTCTGAATATCGAATTTTTCTCTTTCTTCTTAAAATAAAGTCTGTATAATTTCATGGAGGACTGGTTCGGAGAATAAGGTAATTTTGTGCAATCCAACACTTCGGATTCATCCTACTGGTACACGATGCCATGCAAGCTTGATAAGCCCTTTAAATGAACAAGGGCTGAGAGCATTAACATTTCCCATCTTTTGACTTTCATAAATAAAAGCGCCTAAGTTATTCTGATTTGGAACCCTTGAGGGAATTACAGTGTCATTTCTTAATAAACATCTACATCTTGGAGGTTTTGGTTCTCATGCAAGGTGAATTTTAGCATAGGTGGAACATGAGAAATCAACCACCATCACTTAATTGTGTGGAAGAGAAAGCCGCATCCTAAAATACAAGTGCCCGCCCTACGTGCACCATTGGTTGGTGAAGAGAGAAGCTAAGTCTTCTGTCTGTTATCAGAGCTACTTGTGCCTTACAGGGAAGCTGGGGCGTGGGGGGAATATCCCCTTTTATTCCTCCTTTTCTTCCTGGAAGCAGGCAGGACAGCAAGGTTGCCAAGGCAAGACTGTGGATTCAGCTCTCCGTGTCAATCAGACTTGGGCTCTGGTTTTGGATGGGCAACTTGGTGAGCCCCATGACCTAGAGCAGATTTGCTCTCTGCAAGTTGCGGATCCCTGTCTGTAAGATGGAAATGATCACGACAGGCCCTCGGAGGCTTGTTAAATGGAGCAAATGAGGGAAGGTTTGTAAAGCCCTCAGCACAATGCCTCCCACACGCAGCGATTTCTTTAACGAGCTGCATGCTTGTGACTCTAAGAAATGGTCCCGTCACAAGTTCAGATTTCTACCTTAGAACACAACAACAAGCTTTTAAAGTGAAAATCTTGATTTAAGAAAAAAAAAAACCCACAATTTAGTTTCTAACTTGCTCTTCAGTCAAAAGGCTATTTTCATTAAATAAGTTTGAAATGCTTGAAATTAGAAAATCACTCTTCTATGCTGGACTTTTAAAACATGTCTTATCAGACAAATCCCTCTGATAATAAAAGCTACAGTCGTAAAATTGCTTTACAAGAAAAGTTAGAACCAAGTTGCAGAGCTCCCTTTGTTTTTGGCAATGTGTTTGACCGTAGTAAATCATTTTTAATATTCAGGGATATCACTGTATACACCGTTCACTTTCTTGGAAATCCACATGCTATATGGGTCCAGATCATTGTATTATTAATAATATACAACTTAGTAAAAAAAAAAAAGGGGGGGGGATCAGTAGAATTTATACTAAAGCATAGATGAATCTATTTAGCAAATACTGTTTGAGTACATAGCATGTGCTAGAAGTTGTGATATGTGCTTGTCTAGTGCTTCTCAAATTTTTATGTGTGCAGGAATCACCTGGAATCTTCTTAAAATGCAGATTCTGATTCAATAGAGTTGGGGTAGTGAGATTCTTCATTTGTAACAAACTTCCAGGTGATAGGGAGGCCACCATTTGGTGGACCAGATGAGCAGTGAGGTTCTAGAGTGTTTGTGGATGAAACATATTTGACAGTGAGTTGAGTCCTATCTCATTAAATTTCAGCTGTAGACTATACCTTATTGTACACCACATCCTCAGAACTTACTCATCTTATAACTGAAATTCGGTGCCCTTTGGCCAACATCTTCCCATTTCCTCCAAACCCCAGAAACTACCATTCTATCCCTGATTTTATGTGTTCACCTTTTTTTTTTCCCTAGTGTAGATTTCACATCTAAGTGATATGTGAAATACCATCCAGTGTTTGTCTTTCTCTGCCTGCCATTTTACTTAGTATAATGCCCTCAGGGTCCATCCCTACTGTTGCAAATGGCAGGATTTCCTTCTCTTTTAAGGCTGGATGATATTCCATTGCACATATACACCACATTAGCTTTATCCACTCATCCGTTGAGGCACACGTACGTTGTCTTGCCTGTTGTGAATAATAGTTCAGTGAACGTGCAGTGTGGGTGTGGCTCACTCCTCAAGGTAATGATTTCTTAGATTTCTGCTTTTGATATCTTACTGGCTGGTGTGACTCAAAGATCAGGTAGAGGACATCGCATTCACCAAACTTATTTGACAACGAAGCCTCTTTTTGACAGAAAATAGATTAACGTGCGGGAATAGGGGTCTGTACGGGGCTGTCCCTCTCAATGTGGTGCAGACACCGGTCTGACCTTAGCCCTCTTAGTATTTACTTTCCATTGTGTACTTTAAGCTGAGAGTGTCTCGATTCCAGCCTGCTGTTTCTTCTCCCATGGCTCCAATGCATTTTCTCTGTCTACAAAGTCTTCTCTTCTGTGCTGCCAGGAAAGCCCTAGTAATCCTCAACAGCTGAGCTGTTCTTGTCAAAAGGGAGCTGGCCTTGGATGAAAAGAGACGATAGGTTAACCATTGTGCCCTTCCCCTCGGAGTTGGGCGATTTGGCTTAGTTATTCAGACTCCCAGTTTTTGTTTCCTGACTATAGAATGAGGTTAATAATGCCCATCTTGCTGGGCGAAGGTTAAAAGATAGGTCAGGATCTGTCGATGTACCCAGTGTAGAGATGCCTGATAGACTGTATCCATTAGTGATCATGATGCTGTGTATGAAAAATGACAAATGAGCAAGAGACTAACGAGACGCTACCAGAGCTTGAGGAGAGAGAAGTAATTCCTGAGTGAGGTCATCAAAGAATATTTCACGGAAAAGTTGGGATGTGACATGCGCCCTGGGAGTAGAAAGGGTCTGGATAGAAAATGTGTATGGGTATTGTAAGCATGGGGTGTATAACATAAAAAGTACAGATGTGGAGAAGCACGAGAAATATTCAGGTGGTATGAGAGAGAGCAATCTATTGTCTTTGATGGAACAAAATGCCATAATTTTTGATGGCAAGCTCTATTTTTTCATGATAAAATGTTCATTGTGTTCCTGATATCTACTAATGTAAAGAGAATAGTGCTTCAGGAAGCTGAAGATGATTTTGGCATGTTGGATGGATTGAAAAAGAGGAAAGGGAAGATAATAAACAGTTACAAGTGTCTGTGAGGAGGACACACAGAATTAGCCTGTGTGGTCACAGGGGTAGAAAGACAAAGCAAAGAAATGGTGCTGTTGGTAGCCACTAAAGTAGGATGCTGGACTTCGCAAATAGATGTTCAGGGCTCTTCAACTTTCAGCTTAAGCTAGGAACTTGTTAACAATCCAAATGTCCAGGACTCACGGCTATGAAGTTTGGGGATGGCTGGGTGTGTCCAAGGCTGTCCATTTTCATCAGCACTCTGGAAGCATTTGAGGAAACTCAACTTTTAGAACGATGTGGGTGATACATGTAGAAAGCTTTATCTCATAGCTGGAGTGAGGGCAGTTACTCTTGGCTACATTTCCTCTGCCTGCCCTTCATTCTCCTGCCACCACAGAGTACTGCCTGTTTTAAAACAGAAATGCTCTGGGGCGCCTGGGTGGCTCAGTCGGTTGAGCGTCCGACTTCAGCTCAGGTCACGGTCTCGCGGTCCGTGAGTTCGAGCCCCGCGTCAGGCTCTGGGCTGATGGCTCAGAGCCTGGAGCCTGCTTCCGATTCTGTGTCTCCCTCTCTCTCTGCCCCTCCCCTGTTCATGCTCTGTCTCTCTCTGTCTCAAAAATAAATAAATGTTAAAAAAAAAAAAAACAGAAATGCTCTTGGGAGACTTTCTAAGGCAGTGGGTCCCAAACGACCTGAGGGACCCTGTTCATTTCACCTTATCACTCCCAGCAGTGTGATCCTGGATCGAAGAGTGGGTTCCTCCTATAAGGAAGTAGGGAAAGAAGCAGAACCACAGGAAATAGCAAAGAGCCAGGGTGGGGTTCTGCCTTAACCTGGAGTAAGAATATAACAAAGGAAACTCTTAGGCCAGAGTTAGTAAAAAGAAAAAGACAAAATCTGGTTAATGCAGAAGGATTTGGAATGTATGAAGCAGGAAAGCATGATAAATTGGAAAATAAAAAGTATTTGGTGGCCAGACAGACCCAGGGAAAACGCTCCACACTCAGAAAGTCTTGGTAAGAACTCTGATATTTACCTGGTACACGTTTCATGACAGTATAGATTAGTTTTGTGAAGAAATGTGTTGGAGAGGAATAATTTTTCTCTGCCCTTCAAGATTCTTCTGGTGGGTCTAACAATTAAATTGACACAAGACAGATTAACAGGACAACATCTTATTTCATTACATATGTAACAAAACATCAGAGGTTCCAAAGACAGGCAAAATCAGGCACATGTGTCCTTCTGGACTACGGAGAAGGGGGTAGGGCTCTGAGGCTTCAAAGGGGAAGAAGGCAATTCCCAGGAATGATGGAAAGAGTACATGGTGGTTAAACAGATGTTTGCTGCACCACACAGAAACAGTGGGACAAAGAGAGGACTTCGGTCAAGCAGGCCTTGCCAGGTTCCTCCCTGGTTCGTATTATACTGTGTTTATCTGTGGTGATAGTGCTCCTCCCGCAGAGGAGGTCCTCAGTCTACATTCTTGTAGACAGTTAGCCAGGGTTGGGGGCGGCAAAAAGAAAGACCTTCTTTTGAATCTTTTGTTTCTTAAAAAATAATCAGCCTAGGTGTGCCTGGGTGGCTCGGTCCGTTAAGCATCTGACTTTGGCTCAGGTCGTGATCTCACAGTCCATGAGTTCGAGCCCCGTGTCGGGCTCTGTGCTGACAGCTCAGAGCCTGGAGCCTGCTTGGGTCCTTCTCTCTCTGTCTCCTTCTCTCTCTGCTCCTCCCCTGCTCCTGCTCTGTCTCTCTCTCAAAAGGAGATAAACATTAAAAAATGTTTTAAAATAATAAAAAAAATAATCAGCCTAAAATAATCCACATGCCTGAGACATGTATTTTGGGGTGGCAAATTTTGGCCGCGTCCAGCCTCAAATACTAGAAGGCAGCCTGCACCCCACACAGGGAAACTGTTAGTATTTAAAAGGAGTGCAAGTAAGCAGAATTATGTGCACGTTTTCTTTAACTGTTGAAACGTGGTAATGGCCAGTTTTTAAGCAGTGATTCTATTTAAAGGTATGTGTGAGTGAGTGTGTGTGTGTGTGTGTGTGTGTGTGTGTGTGTGTGCCAACAAGAAGGTAGTTATGCATATATTTATTCTCTATTGAAAAAGAAGAAGAAAACAGTGTAATATGTAATCCTAATGAATAGAAACAGATATGCCTGCTTAAAAAACCATTTATTCTCAGCAAATGTGCCTTGTTGATGATGGGGGAATATCCTAATGCATAAAGTGGGACTTTAATTTATAACATGTCGGTGCTTCTTGGGTACCTTCTAATTTGCCACCAGCTGTGAGAAGGGACGAGGAAGGCGCTATTTGCATCCATCATGCCACATCCCGAAGTTTGGAGGAGCGCAGGATCTACGGTGTCATTTTTCATACGGGTCACACCTGAGTACCATAAAACCTGCAATGTTTTGAAAGCCGAGAATACGGATATCGTCATAAAGAACTGGTCAGAGCAACAGTATGGGATCAGTTATTTTTTTTTTCTGTATCTGGATAACCCACCTCTCCCCACCATCACCAAATTCAAATTTCTGTGTTATTTATAAGCTTTCTGTGAATCACACTCAACGCTGAGAGAGAAAGTATTAATTTTCTAAACATTCAAGGTTTCTTTTCCTTTTAGGCTTCCTACTTGCTCCTTTTTATCCCTTGCCCGAACTTCTTTCTGTTTCCTGCATTTTCTCGCTCACACACATGCACGTGCATTTGTATATTTGAGCATGCGTATTACGGACTTGGAGCCCTGAACCAAGAAAACGCTGTTTTTTTTTTTTTTTTAAGAAAAGATTGACAGTTTGTTCAAATCGAGCTCTAGCTATACTTTTTCTTCCTTTAACTAAAAAATTAAAATATTATACATGGCTCATTTTTTTTCTTAATATGCCCAGTTGAAAGTCAAAATATCGTGCTTATGGGGGTGCCTGGGTAGCTCAGTCTGTTAAGCGTCCAATTTTGGCTCAGGTCATGATCTCACAGTTCACAACTTCGAGCCCCGTGTCGGGCTCTGTGCTGGCAGCTCAGAGCCTGGAGCCTGCTTTAGATTCCGTGTCTCCCTCTCTTGCTGCCCCTCCTCTGCTTGTGCTCTGTCTCTCAAAAATAAATGAAAAAATTTAAAATATTATAAATAAATAAATAAAAGCATTAAAATTTTTTTAAAAATATCATACTTATGAATGCTGGATTCAAAATGAGCTAGTCACTGTTTAACATCATATTCCATTATAGACCCTGCACTAATGTGTCTCTTTATCTAGCGGTATCCTCTTAGAACCAAAGGTACTAATTGCTTTGAAATTGGATATTCTACATTGGAAAACAACGAGTCAGCCAAAGTCTACATTTGCTCTTTGGCAGTGATCAGAATGTGACTCAGTACACTGGGTGCATGTGTGAAATTTCAGTGAGAACATCAATCTGGCGTTTGAAGTTAAGCCGGCCCCTGAGTTGGAGGTATTGTTTCACCGCGTGGATCGTGTCTTCCAAGTGCAGCTAGAGGTTGTCGACCAGAATTTTCTGTGACCACCCCATGCACTAGAGCTACGGTGGGCGAGATGGTTCAAAGACCCCCTCAGGGAAAAACCTGATGTGAGTAGCCACGCCCGTCATCATGAAACATGCAGTGGAAATACGCTGCCTGCAATCTGCACAGGAGAAAACAAAGTCACACGTAAAAAGGGCTCACCACTGACAGGTGCTCATATGGCGTCTGTGGGCCGTTCTCTGTTCCACAATTTGGGCGTCTGTTTGCGGGGATGGCTTCCTGTTTGCAGCAGTGGAAGTTTGATCGCACCGTTGCACGTTCTAGATGTGGGAGGACCATTTGATGTTTGAGATGCTTGAGACCCTTTATTTAAATAGCTGGAAATTTGAAGGGAGAGAAGCCGGCAACCCCGGATTTCAATCACAGCTCCTGTGTGTGTCTCTTGGGCCGCCGACTCCCCTGCCTAAGGACCACTCTTAATCTGCAAAGTGGAGTTTTTCAGGGTTGTTGTGAGGACCGGCAGTGGGCAGGGGGCCAGGATGCCAATAGCCTCACGCTGTACCGGGCACAGAGAGAGTTGCAACGGTGACAGTTACTGTCACTGTTAATGCTGTGACCCTCCAGCGGCTTCCGCTTCCCCCTCTGTTTCTCTGTCACCGGCTTCTGTGTCGCTCAGCTCTTGCCAGGGCCCACGTTACCTTCTTTCTGTCTTTTGAACTGCTGAGACATCCCAATATTGTGTCCTGGGATCTGGCCTCCCTGGACAGCACCTTGCCACACATTGCTTAATAGGGTCCTTTCTAGAATAGTACTTCTTGGGGCACCTGGGTGACTCAGTCGGTTAAGCGTCTCTTGATTTTGGCTCAGGTCATGATCTCACGGTTCATTTGCTTGAGCCCTGCATTGGGCTCTATGCCAACAGCATGGAGCCGGCTTGGGATTCTCTCTGTCTCCCTCTCTGTTGCTCTCCTGCTTATGTGAGCTCGCGTGCTCTCTCTCGCGCGCGCTCTCTCTCTCTCTCAAAATAAGGAAACATTAAAATTTTTTAAATAGTACTTCTTATTGACTGGTGCACTTCTCCATGGATATATTAAATCTAAATGATGTGCAAATAATTTTTAAATTTATTTATTTTTACTTTGCATCCCAATTAGTTAGCATGTAGTGCAACAATGATTTCAGGAGTAGATTCCTTAATGGCCCTGACCCACTTAGCCCAGCCGCCCTCCCACAAGCCCTCCATCAACCCTCTGTTCTCTATATTTAAGAGTCTCTTATGTTTTGTCCCCCTCCCTGTTTTTATATTATTTTTGCTTCCCTTCCCTTATGTTTACCTGTTTTGTCTCTTAAAGTCCTCATATGAGTTAAGTCATAGGATATCTGTCTTTCTCTGACTGGCTAATTTTGCTCAGCATCATACCCTGTCATTCCATCCACGTGGTTGCAAATGGCACTCTGCCCATTACAGAGCGTTCATAACAGTCGTGATAAAAATCGTTCAGATCTGTGTATTGATTCTGTGTACCAAGCACGGTTGTAAGGGCTTCCCATATGTTGGCTCATTTAATTCTACCCACGACCCTTGATGTGCACACCCTTCTCATCCTTACTTTGCAGACAAGGGAGCGAAGGCACAGAGAGATTATGGATATCACTCAACCTCATACAGCCCATAAAAGCGCAGCCACGATTTAAACCTGAGCCTCCTAACTTCACAGACGGGGGTTATCTCTAACTAGGTTTGTACTAAGGGAGCCTGGCAGATGAAGTGTTTGTAGTGAGTGCTTCGCAGCTGGGGGACCCACTGAAGAACGAGGGGCCAAATGCATGTGAGCGGGCTTTTTGTCACCTGTTACTGCGTGTATGACTTCAGAAGTGACCAAAGAGTCTTCAGTTAGGGGACTTTCCGAATCAAAGAAATTATGGCCTGGGGCCACGGAAAGGCAACTTGAAGGGGGACATTATCTATTTATCACATTTAAAAAGCCAAATTTTAGGGGCACCTGGGTGCTTCAGTCAGCTAAGCATCAGACTCTTAGTTTCAATTCAGGTCATGATCTCACAATTCGTGAGTTTGAGTCCCTGCCTTGGCTCTGCACAGGCAGTGAGGAGCCTACTTGGGATTCTCTGTTTTCCTCTGTCTCTGCCTCTCCCCTGCTCTCTCTGTCTCCAAAAAGTAAATGAATACACTTAAAAAAATAAATTTAAAAAATTAAAAATTAAAACAAAATGCAAAATTTTAGTCATGTGTTGTAAAAAGTTGTTCTGAGAGATTTAGGTAGAGAAGGTTGTATTCTCTCCCCTGGAGAAAATTTATTCTTTATTCTTGTAGCACTTGTACATAGAGCATAGGGACCACGATTTTTCTATCTGATAGTCTCTTGATGTTTCAGCAAATTGGGTTACACAAACAGTGAGCCATGGGGGTACTGGCCATGGGCACGTGTGACTGGGAAGGTGGAGTTTGCACACAGCAGTGTGACATTAAGGGGCCCCGGGGGTGGGTGGCTGTGTGGACCTCAATGCTGGGCACTATGTAGTCTTTTATGGGAGCCCCAGGGGAAATGTCAAGGATGCTCTGGAGTGGTGATGGGAGTTTCAGCCTGAAAAGACTATGGTCACCTGCAAATTTGAAAGGATTTGCAGAGAGGCCAGCTAGCAGCCAGCATAGCCATGGGATGTCATCTCTGAGGCCAGGAGCGGGAGGTGGGGGGGACAGGAGCACGCCCCTTGGTCCCAGTGAGAAGTCTCTGGGTGGGATGGGACTGAGAGCTCGCCACTTCACATCTTTTGGGAGAAAAATCTAGGAAGAGTAGAAGGCACCAAATTGTCCACATTTGGGGGGAAAAAAAAGGCAGACACTAGTGAATTTTTCTTTAGAAAAAAAAAGTCTGGATAATGTTGGCATAATTGTGCAGCAGTAATGTATCCTGGGGAGTAACTGACCAGGGAAATTAGCTGAAGGGGGTACCGTTGTGCTCAGAGTGTGGAACAGCAAAGTAAAGGAACCCCCCCCAAACATGGAAAAGTGACACGCAGTAGATAGAAAGTCGGACCACAGGTGCGTTAGTTGGGGTCTGATATCAGGTTTCTCTGGCCAGAGGATGGGAGGCTATTTTATGCTGCTAGGAATGCATTCCTTATGCAACCCGACATAAATCTGAAATTCAGGAATCGCCTGCAGCCCCTTCCTGGTACCTCATCAGTTATGACCTAAGATAGCATTAAAATGTGCTCGGTGTGCTAAGTACTCACTGGTCCCCTGATGCTTCTGTTCCCACATATGCTGACAGTTGATAGTATGCATAAGTCATCCAATCCTTGAACAGGCTGATGTTAAATCACATATCAGGAGCTGCTTTATAAACTGGAAAACACTATAGGACGATGAAACCCATTTTATCTTTAAGAAAATGTGGAAGAGAGACAAGAGAGAAAAGTAACCAACTGGGAATTAAGGATGGGATTTTGATGAGCCTGCAGGTTAAACACAGTTGAGGTATTTCTAAGACAACACACAGTATAAAACGCCTGGGAAGTGTCCACAGTTTTGATGTCTTGACTCTGGCTGAGGATATAGGTTCGTTATTAGAGGCAAATGGCCTTTTTGGAGCATGCCAAACAGGTTTTCATGAGAGTGTCTGTGATACAAACAACCCTTAAATTTTAGATAGTTTTCTACATGGCCTTAGTCTGCTCAGGCTGCTTTGACAAAGTACCATGAACTGGTGGGCTTATGAACAACAGAAACTTATCTCTCATACTTCTGGAAGTTGGAAGTCCAAGATTAACGTGCCAGCCGATTTGGTTCCTGCTAGATCCCTCCTCCTGGCTTGCAGAGGACTGTTTTTTCTCCCTGTGTCCTCACAAGGTGGGGGGTGAGAAGCTTCAGTGTCTCCTGCTTGTAAAGACACCAAAACCGTCAGGATGGTCTCACCCTCATGACCTCTGTCATCTCCCAAAGTGTCCACCTCCTGATATCATCATCACATTGAGTGGTAAGGCTTCACCGTATAAATTTGGGGGCACACGTTCAGTCCATAAGCCACACCCTATGCTGTGATTTAAATACAAATTGGGTAACCACCTTTCCTGCTCACTTTTCCATTAGCCTTTATGGCCATGATGATGCCTCCTTAAAATTTTATCAGTACTTCTGTCACATCTGCTGGTAGAAGTCAACATAAAATAATATGTGGTGGGCACGTGTGTTGCGAGGTATAGACCCATTAGAACGCATCGCAGTCTGGTCCCAGGAAAGAAGAGGCCCGGAACTCCCTGGCCTAAAACATAGTGTGAGTTGTTGAGATTTCGATGTGCCTGTGTCTGAGCGCGTATCAAACTGACCGGAGTGGCAATGTTCGAGGGGGGACAGAGGCACCATATTTCAATGGGGGAAGTGAAGCCATCCACCTACTCCATCTGCTGTGCAGATACCGCTACGTACATCTGGATGAGACTTCTTGGGGCCCAGCTGTTACGCACTATTTTTGTTTGTTTCTCTTTCTCCTCTTCTAATCATCGTAAAGAGCAGGCTTCTAGAAGGGAGTTTAAAAACAGTGCGACCTGTGGCTAGCCATCAAATGCATATTATGACATTAGTTCCCAATGCACTCGCTGCTCCCATATTGTGCTCCTTTCATTAAAGCTAATGGCAGCCCTGCGAAGGCACCAAGAGCCGACCAGACCTCAGTAAGTAACGGATGCCTCCAGAAAGGGTAGCTGTTTCCCCTTAAAAGCATTAGCACTGCAATGCTCTCGTGTAATATACTTGGGATACATCTTTTACACCAATATCAGAATGTTCAATTAGCGATAATTAGAGACCAGCTGGGCAAGAGTAATTTCAATACCACAGCCAAGGGGGGGAGTGTTGCAGATGACTTTTCATTCAAATTACTTCCCCCCAAATATGACTAAGTCTATTCATTAGTCCCTGGGAGGATCTATATTTTTCTAACCCTTTGCCAAATTCTCATGTGTGTGTTACATGCTGCCTTTGAGAGTGTGCTGAAATATTTAAAATTACAGACACAATTCATGGGTTTCTTGCAGCAATGCTTGTATTCGTAGGCAGGTTCCAAGAGTGTGAATAGAAAGAATATGAGTTGGATAAATCTACGAATGCTGAATATTTTATAAATGAGAGGTAAAAATTATATGTGCTTAGAAAACAGAGACCAAAGTAGAGAGAGAAATGTGGAAACGGTTGGCCTCCTGGGGAATGTGAGGTTATGGGGAGGCTAAAGCTTTCCCTGTTTGTGGTTACCCACTTGCGTGGGACTCTGGACCCCCGGGAGACCCAGGGTTCGGGGTTTGTCTCACTGACAATAACAGTTGTGCTGGAGTTGAGCGGTCTCTTAGCTAGAGAGGAAGCCTTTCTTGAGGGCAGAGCTTGCATTCATTTTGTTGTCCCGAGAGGAGCTTCCCTGTGAATGGGCATTTGATGATAGACCTCGCTGGCAAAAACATTCAAATTTGCAGCCTCCTACTTTGGCGTTTGTTCTGGTACCCCCTCTTTTGGGGGAAGAAGCTATAATATAAGATGAACAAGTAAGATTCAGCTGTCCACGTGTGCTTTATTCACCATCAGGTGGGTGCAGTGGATCCAGAGATCAGGTGCCATTCTTTGGTTTATTAAATTTATTCATGACCTGTGTTTACACATTACTTCCGGTGACTTGTTTGAGCAAAACACATGCAGAAAAATATAATGAAATAGAAAATGAAAGCCAGGAGGAGTGAATTAATTAACTATAAATGAGGATTAATAGAATCACGGAGACCGAAATTAATATTTAATTTTTAATTTCCCGGCATCTATGGCAAAAAAAAAAAAAGTTGGCAATTTACCACACTCTCATTAGCAGAAAGGGGAAGTTTCCAAATTTCTCTCAAGAGTGGCAAAGTTTTTTTAGTGCTATTTGAAAATGAAATTTAACTTGGGACTGTATGTTTGGGTCCCAGAGGTATAAAAACCTTCAGAGTTCTGAATAGGAGGGTGTGGAATTCAATCTCAAATGACCTGTAAGTATCTCTCAAAGTAATTTTAAGTTCAAGCCATCCAAAACGATTCAGAGAAGAAGATACACGCACACGCGCGCGCGCGCGCGCGCGCGCACACACACACACACACACACACACACACACACACCCTTATATGTTCCCTTTTCAGCAAGATATATTTTGAATATTCTACTTTAGGTTGCTGTGCTTGGTCCAATAGGATATCCAGAAAGAAATGAGACATAATTTGTCTTCAGGGAATCCATAGTGTAGCTGGATCAACTTGCAGGAATTACTCATTTGGTAGGTAGAATGTGATAACGTATCCTAAGAAACGGAATGGATATTAACTGATTGTGATCTCAGAGGAATTTAGACCTCATTGCAGTTTGAGAGAGCAGGCTCGTTTTAATCATCAAAATTCGATTTCAGGATTTCTGTAAGGTAGAAATTAGGAAGAAAGGAACAAAATAAACACCTAGTTGGGAAAATAATGAAGGGAAAGAGGATTATAACTCTCCCCAAACCCACTCCATGTAAACACACAGAGACCCTCACGCTCTCACACTTAGACACATATTCTGACTCAATCGCTGATGATTGGCCTGGGCAATATGTAAAATATTGGCCAAGTGATGTTATAATTACCCTGCTATTAACTAAACTAGCAAGAAATGTGAACAGCTTCAGATATTCCAGAACATTAATCCGTATCGAAGAGCTCTGTTTCCATCCAGCTGTGGCAGGAATTGCTCAAACAGAACATCAAGAAGTGTTCGTGGTATGTAGCCATGACATCAGTAGTCGCTACCAGCTGCTCTCCTCCCCCTCGAGAAATAAATCTCCTGATTATGATGATCTCCTGTTCAAACAATTTGGAGACTAAACTGTGCTTTTGTGTTTCCGTGTCCTTGGAAGGAGGAAGTTTCAAGTCTTTGCACTGGTCTCTTGTGGGGATATGTTCCATTTTTCAGGGGCTTTATTATTTGGTATGAAATCAGTACAGAGTGCATAAACTGTGTAATTGGGGGCAAACAATCAATTAACAAAGCTTTAATATCTGTTATGTAACTGGCAACAAAATCCATACACTTGGCAATTATTATTTTCTACTAACAATTGGCCGAAACATAGAGCTAGACTCTAAAAGGAGTTTTAAACAATAGTGTCAGCGTTGAAAGTTTTCTTATCATGGTGGAAGGAGTAAGGGCTTTGAGGTCAGACAAATCCCAATTCAGCCACTTAGGCAAGGTATTTAATGTGGCTGAAATTAATTTTAGTTTCCTCACTCTCTGAGGAGAACATCTACTTAGACCAAGTTTGTTTATTAAATAATTCCATTCTGATCTCACCTACTTTTTCTAGGCTGCCTGCGATGTCCTTGCTTTCATAGACTTTTCAATCTACATATATATAAATATATATAGCATAGTCTACAATTATAATATGAAGTGCAATATACAATAACATAACAGATATACAAACTAGCAAAATATTGTCATGTTGTTAATAATGATAGAACCTCCTCAGTGCAAACACGTAAGGCATAGAGAATCTACTTGTATGTAGGGGAGAGATTTGGGTGTCTTAGAAATGGTGCCTCTTCAGTGTGGTAGCTGTAGGTAGCTGTGGTGCCTTCACACCCTCCCTCAGCCAGAGAAGATGTTTCCTGAGCCTTCAAAATGGCTGCTAACAGAAGTGCCTCTTGCGTGTCGGATCCACGGTGTGAGTTGTAGAGGACGCCAGGGAATGTGTGTAGCACAGCGGGCAGGTCACACATGCACCTCACTGGGCATGCAGGCCCGAGGAAGCTTCTAGAGCCGCTAGGGTTTGTTTCCATCATCTATAACACTGAGAATAGGGACCATGTCATAGGGTTCTTACAGAGATTAAATGAGCTCACGGAAAATCCTGGGACCGCGGATGGTCATGCTGGACGAGGCTGGTGAGGAAGGCTGTAGGAGCACACCGACCCCATGTAACCTTGACTTACGCAGATCCTGCTTTGTTCTCATTGCTCCTAACTGAAAACATTGAGACGATCGACAAGAGCTTGCCATCGTAAATTTAACAAATACTTACTTAACAAATACTGTACATCATTTAACAAATACCGTACTTATTAACTATTATGTCTTATGTTAGTAACTCTTCTGGACCCTGGAAACACATGCATCGATAAACACAAGGGAAAAAACTTTCCTGAAGGTGTTTCACGCTAATGAATAATACACAACTTGAAAATAACTCAAGCACCTTCAGCAGCATTGTAATATTTACCTTTCTGGTTTAGGAATTAAAGAAGCATTGGCCATATGAGAAAAATTTATGAGTTTACTCTGACAGGTAAGAGTAACCTAAGAAGATAAGTCTTTCATAATTTAATATATATATATATATATTTTTCAAGTATTCATGAAACCAGTATATAAATGATTAACATAAACACAAAATATTTATTATTTAAAATCTTGGGTTGTTTATCATTGCTATAGAGTTTCTACTGTAGAGTTAATAAGTTTTCTCTATTAGGGTCTTACTAGTCTCAGAAAAAAAAAAAAAAAAAAAAAAAAACAAACCTAAAACAACCTAGCAGGTGCGCTATAGATTTCTATCAGTACATATTAAATAAATCTCTCATTTTAAATCTCAAATTTTTGATTTAAACATTTGATGAGGGGCATCTGGGTGGCTCAGTTGGTTTAGTGTCTGACTCTTGACTGTGGCTCAGGTCATGATTTCAACTTTGGTGGGATTGAGTCCTGTATTAGGCTCTGTGCTGACAGCATGGAGCCTGCTTTGGATTCTCTCTCCTTGTGTCTCTCTACCCCTCCCTCCCTCTCTCACTCTCAAAATAAATAGACTTAAAAAAAATAATGTTTGATAAAACATGCCACAAATAACTTGTGTAGGTAGTACATGCACTCATTGGCAACTAATGAAAACACTATATTGATATTTAAATAACAAAAGACAATAGTAACTACAAACTATATGCGAGTGATATGTTTTAGAATTAAAATTAAAATATACAAGGATTTTTAAAAAGTAAGATAGAGAATACTTTGAGCCACTCTGCTGTGATTTTCCTCTTTTTCTTTAGTTTGCATTTGATGAAGCTGGTGCCAAGCACGCCTTGAAATCAATCATGTCCCAGACGTGTCCTACATCAGTACTGTTAAGCACTACTGTGACGCCACAGGGCTTTCCTCCCAGGAACGCTTTTTGTAAGTCACATGAAGTGTGCAGCCTCTGTGATGAAGGGCGGGCCATCCTCCCAACAGTGGGATGACCCATCACAGCAGCTGGCCACAGATGGAGAGGCTCCGTCCCACTTCATGCTGTGACAGTCCTTCCACTGTGATTTATTAGTGTGTTTTAAAATTTAATTTCTGTCGGGGGTGTGAATGGGTTCCATCTCATGGTTAAAAAGAGAAATGTCCATTTAGCTCATATCACTAAAAAGCACAGAGCCTCAGGGTTCCCCCCGCCCCCCGCCCCAGTGGATGTCCACAGACATCTAAAACCGTCCGAAAATTGTACTACACAGCAGATGGAAAAAATGAATTTGGAACAACTCTCTCTCTCCTATAGCTATTTCCATATAATGATATTAACAGTGGTGCAGTGGAGGGCATACATGAAACATTCAGTTAGGAGAAACAGCATTGTGACTAGAAGCTGAGTGATTAAGAAACATAAAGAAGTTAAAGAGAGTGATTGTCCAGGATACAACAGCTATTTGCAGGGCATCCCTTCATGGCTACCCCCAGAAGGGCATCTGGATAATGTTTAGTTTTACCAGGACGAAAGTCAAAGTGTTGAATAGAATTTGGATGTAGAGGCCATAAGACAGCTTTGGTAGAAATGCTGTTATTGGCAATCCATTTGTGCGTTAGTTAATTTTACCTGCCCTCTGCCCACCACACCCCTATTTTTAATTACCAGTCATTTTATAAAGGGACTCTCCGGCCATTATGATAAATGTGTATAACACACGTATGGAATTTAAACTTTGTGAAAATTATGAACAAGGCATTATTCTACAAATTAAAAGATTGGCTTGGGATGTTGAGTACAATGCTTGCTTTTCAAGTGCGTGGATGATCCTCTTTCTTCAAATCCAGGACCCAGGCCACTGTGCCACAAGTCTGTCGTGAGCGAAGGGTGGTTAGCTCTCATTAGAATTTGAAAATACTCTCTTCAGAAGCAAGGAAACTATGTGACGAATTCATTATTTTTTTCAGCTCCTGTTTTTCTGAGTTTGGTTGTCTACTTATTAGGTTGATTTGTATTAATCAACATGTGACTCCAAGCAGTGTAATTCACACGAATGGCTCTTCTTTCATAAATTAAGGTGTTTAATCGTGACATACTGTGGCAATGTGCCAATCATGTGTATGGTGTGTAAACATGAAGGTGATTTTCAAATCATTAAAACAAGTAGGTTTTTTGTTTGTTTCTTTGGTTTAGGGTTATGAAATAAATTTCTCAGGAAAGCTCTATGGTTACCAAATGAAATTTAAAATGTGTATCTTATTTTAATTAGTACAAATAAGTCCAGCATAAACTCTTTAGGTGGAGAAAATCCTGGTTTCTTAACACATACTGGTTGGGATCTGCTCTATCTAAACCAGAGAATTTCATTATAATAGCAAATACACTTGATATATTTTGAAACTAATTCAGTTGATATAATATGGCACTCGTTTCATTGTAAATCTGCTAATACAGGTTAATTGTCTCGTTGCCTATGTCCATACATAGTTGTTCATGAATGACAGAATCGCCAGCCCATTTAAGGACATTCTCTGTCTTTTTAAGCATTGAATGTTCTTTCACCAAATAATAAGCGTTTATTAGAAGCAAGGGTTATTATTATGAAGAGAAATGTATGATGGTTGTGAATATAAACATTTAAATATTATAAGAGCACTAAACTAGTAAGTCATATATAATGGTTCCTTTTTTATTGCCCAATTCTAATAGGTAGTTGTGTACTGTCATTTGCACATACTATTTTGAAAATCTGGTTCAAGTGAAAATAAAATATATATTGAATTTTGCCACCTGAAAATAATCTATATGTTTGATTCTATTCCTTTCAACTCATCAGGCAAATAATGTTTGATGGACAAGAGAAATGAGAAACCCAGAGCAAGCTTGATGTCAAAATTAAAAGTCAAGGAAAAATGAGTAGATATTTTAAATTTAAGTGTTTTTATTAAAGAATTTGGACTTCTGGCTAGTAAAGTGTGTGTGTGTGACTGTAAATACACAGACACAAATAGAAAACTAGATATAAAATATGTATAAGGCTAGAGCCGATTTCTGGGAACAAGCTCCTCATTCTCAAATTATGCCAAATTGGATGGCTTAGATAAATACATCACTAAAATATTCATTGGCCTTGGAAAATGATAAAGTACTTCTTATCAAATCTTTGTGTCCAGTACCAATGATATTGTGATGCATTTAAGAAATGAAATTCAAAATCACAAAATGCCATAGTGACGTTGGCACCCATCCTGGGGCCAGGCCACTCCTCTAACTCTGGAGTCACTTTTTGATGAATGAATGAATGAATGAATGAATGGGAAAAAACAATACTATAGTGATAGAATTTTTCTGTTTCCATTCTTACTTTTTTTTTTAAATTCTAGAACAATGAAGAATTTTATAGTTTTCAGAAATGCATTTCTACTTATGCAGGAAAAGATTTGTTAAGATGCATGCTACTTTTAAAAGATAACCAGCTAATACATATTTTCAAAGAATTTTTGTATTATGCATATGCTTCACTATTAGGGTCTGACAGGTCACAGAAGCAGGTAAATATGTAAAAGTTAAATGTTCTTTTGAAAATATTCTAAGGAGCACCAAGTAGGTGGTGGCCATTTGAAGGAAACACAGATCCCTGGGTGCAAGTGGGAACATTTAGAAGCTGGGTGCAGAATGGACACATGGCCCTCAACGCGCTCCCCCATCCCCCGCGCCCCCGGGAGCTTGTGTAGGGAGTGACTGGATGTTCAGTCCTTCACTCAAAGTATCTTTCCAGCAAAGCATAAGCACTTACTCAAATTTTATTTCCATTTGTTTCCATCTTCCAACAAAGCATGCTTGCGAGAAAGTAGGCTTGCCATAAAAACCAACATTTGTCATCAACTGATACGTTTCCATGATCTGCTTAGAAGACGAGTTATAAGAGGAAACTCAAAAGTTAAGCATACAGTAAATACAGGAAATAAGATTAACCTGAGTTTTCCACTTAAGCATTATGAATAATTTTTATTTTATTTTATTTTTTTCACTAATATTTTGGTGATATCACTGGTTGGTATCACCACCATTTTGGTCATATCACTGGTTTTCCTACCTTAGATTTTGGTGGGACTTTTTTTTTCTTTGCTGTTGTATCTAATGGGTAGATGAATACCAATGTGTATGTCTAAATACCCAGATTTTTTTCATGGCATATATTCCTAAAGTTGGCTAGGACATTGAATACATACATTTTTTATGGTTTTAATTGGCACTGTGTGTTTATTCCCACAAGAAGTATTTAAAAGAACCTGCTGGCAATATCCATGCTAATACTGGTTATAATCAGTTGCTATTTTTACTATCAAATGTGAAATCTCTTACATAAATGGCTTAGTAATACATTAAAAAATGTCATCTTATAAATATGAATAACGTCAAAGGGACCCTGTGGGCAACGTGTACTCACATCACTAACTCTGGGAATGCATTTCTAAGGAATGGCAGGCATGAAAACTCATTCCAGGAAGGAAAGGACAAAGGAGCCAAGGAAACGGGTTACAGAGATCTCAGGTAGCATTAAATACCCATAAATCACACAACTTGCCAACATGCTTTCTGTTTGTAGAAAACAGCCTTAGCAAATAGTGAAATTTTGTAAAATAGTGATGTTATTGGAAAATTGGAATTTTAAACTTGGGTTGTGGTAGGAACTTATGCAACCAGTGCTTTCAAAAATACCAAAAACAAAATAAAAAAGCTCCAAAAACCCAAAACATTAAAAAAAAGAGGTCAATATGATTTAAAAGACGTGTTTTCCCCCCTCAAGAAAGTGATAAAAACAAAAATCACATCTATGTGAATTTAGGTAGGAGGTACACAGGCAAACTGAACATTTCTACTATTCATACACCAGTGAGAGAAAATAGTTCAGCATTTATCTCTGCGCTCCCCTTTGATGATTCCCCTTATGGAATTTAAGAAAATAGAGCAATTTATTTATTTAGTCGTGAGAACTGATCTCAAAAGTGAGAGCCTGGTAGCAAACTCCTTTTCAGGTCTCTGAGCCTCGGCTTTCTTATGGTTCAAGTGGAATAAGATTGCCTTTAAGGCTCATAGCAGCAAATATAACTACAAGTACCCTAAAAATTAAAAAAAAACACACAGAATTGTAGCATTCTAATTTTTTAATTTTTTCTTGAGTTTGACTGCCTCATATTTAACACTCACTCGTACCAATTAGAGTTCTGACTTACTAAATAGGTTATCTGAAGTTCTAAAGTTGAAATTTGATGAGTCAAATCCCAAAGCATATGAAGAAGGTGAGCCTGCACACGCACGCACACACACACACACACACACACACACACACACACACACGTGTTTGAAACATCTTACGGAAAATTAATGGGCACAGTAATCATTTGTATGTTGAGAATGTGACTAGAAAGAGAACACATCTGAACCGGCAGCTGCAGCCTGTAAGAGCTGTTGCAGAGGTGAGGAGAATATAAATTAACAGCTCATGAGATAAAAACACAGGCAGAGGCCGTGAGCACACTACAGACTGAAGGGACTCTAGATGCGAACAGGAAATTCAGTGTCCTTTCTCTCCATCGTGCCAAGAGGCAGGGTAAATAGAGTATATAACATTTCGTGATTGCAGAGACACTTTTGAGGACGCAGTTCAATGCCACAGAAAGCCACCTTCCACCATTTCACCAGGACCCCCTGCCCTGGCCGAGCATGGTTGTGGACATACAAATGTATGTTTCATTAGACGCTCCGACAGCTAAGTGAGAAACTCAGTAGACGATTATTCGATGGTGCTGGTAACTAGCACGTCCTTGAAGATGACGCTTGAGGGGTTATTTCTCTACACACCCCCATCTTGCTTATCTGCTGTGTCCATAGGGCCATTTCAATTGCAGAACACTAAAACCTGGCCACAGGGTCCTTCACTATATTTCTGGAGTCCTTAATCCCAGTGATGATGAGTTTTCTTGTTGCTGGTCCTGTAGTAAGCACAGAGACTGGTGTTGCTCGCGGCCACATCCCTGTGGCACTAAAATCCAGAACGTGCCTCATCCCCCGGGGTTCAGATTCCCAGCTCTATCACAGAGGAGCTGCTGGTGAAGTCTCCTGCTGGTTCAGGTTCCTTGTCCTCACCTCAGTGCCTCTACATTTGACAAAGAACATTTCCCAGATTGAGGACCTACTTTACGTTGATCGATCTTCTCGATTGATTGAAGTAGGAGGTGCTTCTGAGTGCACATTTGTTTTGTAAGTGAAATCCCACTGCTTGACAGGTGTCTTATTTGACTACCCAGGTCGCAAAAAAAAAAAAAAAGTCCTATTTCAGAGGATATTCGAACAGTTCAAGACCTCTCGTGCTAATGTGCGTTTAATTTCAGGACCTCATCAACATAGGATATGTAATTAGTGTCCTGACTATGTAGGAATGATATAGTAAATGTGAAATAGCATCGTAAAATAATCTGATAATGACTACCACCTTTTTACTGAATGACAAAAACGCTGCGGGAGATTGTTTAAATATAATGTTTTTTTTTTAATTACCTAGATCTCTATACCCTAATTTGACAGTTTTCCAGAAATTATCTCATAGCTGAACACTTCATTTCAAAATCCCCCTTTCTCCTGGGGGAGATGGTATCTTTCATTTTCAGTGAATTAAAAAGATAATATATATAGTTATTTTGCAGGAACTTTATATGGTTATTTTATTGTCAAATTCATGGCTTGATGTATCAATGATACCCACAATGTCATCATCCTAAAAACATTTCAGACTTTTAAAATGCTGTAGCGGTTAGTTAAATGTTGATTTAATCTTAGGCCAAGTTAGGATGGAACACAGCTCAGTTTCCATTATTCCATCACCGGTTTCCAATGTGGATATTAGGTCGTGTTCTTACAATTTCTTCAAATAACTATATATATAGTTATATATATATAGTTAACTATATATAAGTTATATAGTATATATATGGTATATATATAGTATATATATATAGTATATAGTATATAGTATATATATAGTAGTATATATATATATAGTATAGTATATATATGCTATAGTATATATATATATATATATATATATATATACTATAGCATATACATACTATAGTATATAGTATATATATAGTATATACTATATATATATATAGTATATAGTATAGTATATAGTATATATATAGTTATATATATACTATATATATGTAGTTATATATATATAGTTAACTATATATAACTATATATATATAGTTAATGTATTTTTTTAATTTTTAAAACAAATTTTTGAGTTTATTTATTTAGAGAGAGCACACAAGCAGGGGAGGGACAGAGAGAGGGAGAGAGAGAATCCCAAGCAGGCGCCACACTCGGCATGGAGCCCGATGCAGGGCTCGAACTCACGGACCATGAGACCTTGACCTAAGCTGAAATCAAGAGTTGGACGCTTAACCGATGGAACCACCCAGGCGCCCCTCCAGTTATGTTTTGGATCCATTCTGGGTAGTGAGCACTGCCAATGCCAGCAGCCAAAACTGAATCCACAAGAATGCAGAGCAGCCTGTCTGGCGGTGTAGACTCAGTCATTACATGCGTCCTCAGGGTACAAGACAGGATTTTGTATTTGAGGAAGAGACAAGCTCTTGTCCCCAAACTTATATTTTGTAAAGAAACAAAAATATCGTAAGGTGAGGGATATTTTAGGACCCACAGTCATGAGCCAAACAAAGGTGTACAGATGACTCCATTTCTCTCAGTGCTGAAATGGAGACCCCTCTTGGTTGAGTGTCTCGCTTCATGGTCTGCAGCAACCATCCTGTAACCAGAGCATTGTTACGTGCAATGGATGGCAGGGAAAACATGAAACAGAAAATCGACATCTTGCCTTTCGGAAACTTCCAACAGATGTGCGATGAGAAAACAACCAACACTCATGAAATGGAAAAACCAGGAGAGAAAATAAATAAAAATAAAAATTAGGAAAGATTTAGAGGACTTATTTAAATGATTTAAGTCAATTCTTTAAAGGATAATGATGAAGGAGTAAGAGTGTAGCAAGTTGCATCTTCTCCCGATGGGGAGGGTCCAAGTTTGCAGGGCTGTCGGGAACTTTCTGGTCTCTTCTGTTTGCCCCATGACCTAGGATTGGCAGTATCAGCCCTCTGTTTCCCCTGGCCTCTGAGCTGCGTGTTGGGAGACCCTCAGACCAGCTTGGGGCTGCAAAACCACCGGGTATGTGGACAGGGCATGCAACTGTTGAGCCAATGATGGCTTGAGGTGGTCCCCCCACTTTTTGACAGCTATTTAAACTGAGTGTCTGCTTGGCCCTGTTATTGCCTCCAGATGATCCACATGTATGTCCCTGCTTCTGGGCTTCTCCCTTATCCTTCCACCCGGGGGATAATGCCAAGCCTCCTGGAGACTCCTGTTCTTGCACAGAGAAGGCTTCTAAGAAATTATTTCCCTGTGCATATGCTCCTTTTCCTTGTGATGTTTACACATTGGAAGAGAACCCCAGCAAGAGGGTACTACTTGACCCAAACCTCAATCTCTAAAACAGGGGCGCTAAAACAGTGAGGGGTAAACGTCGTGGAGAAAATATTCAGCAACAGGGTTTCCTGCTGTCACCCAGCTCCCGACTTCTGATTACCTTCTTCCTGGAGCTAACCCCACCCAACAGTAAGGATTGGGAATTAATCTGGGATTTCAGAGTTTTGCCTGATTCTTCGGCAGCAGCGACTTCCTTAGTCTGCAGTGACCTCCCTTCCCAATTTGTTATGATTTATTTCCTAATTGCTGTAGAGGCAGCTCATTCACGTTGTGTCTCTATGATCATGGGAACTGTGGAGATGGGTGACACACAGGATTCACGGGTGTGGCCCACACACAGCCTCCACCCACGTGCATGCCCCCACTCTGGGCTTCTGTGCACCCTGCTTGAGTTTGTCTTTTTCTGTGTGGATTTTCCAAATTTATCACAATAAAAAAAGACATCTCCCTCTCCATCACCATTACTTGGGGGTGAAATACAAGATTACTGTGATGGCTTGGAAGCCAATTTTAACCTTTTTCTTTCTGGATGGGAACAGACCAAGTCAGAGAAAGTTAGGATTTCGTTTTCCATTGCCTCGGTTACTGTCATGTTTACTATTGTGACTGCTTTGCACAAATCAAAGAATTTTCGCTTATTTTGTTTCCTATATGCCACACCATTGCTATTGGATCCAAAGCCCAGGAAAATCCTCGTAAAGGAGAATAGGCAGAGCATTTGTGGACTCAGGCAGCAAAATACCTTTGGAAGCACCAAAGGGAGTGTCTGCTTTAGCATGTTTGCTAAACATGCTCTGTGTTTGGGAGTCATTCCTAAGTTAGTATGCTCATCACAGTATGCAGTAATATTAACAATGCTTTTATGGAGAAATATACAGATTTTTTAAGTTCCCTGGGATTTTTTTTCTGTGAAAATGCTACCATTTTACTGAAGTGGAAATAGTTGTCTTGTGACTGTATGTAAATAAATAAATAAATAAATAAATAAATAAATAAATAAATAAATAATAAATAAAATGTATATCTGTATGTGTGTATATATGTATGTATACATATGGATATACATATATATACATACATACATATATATACATACATATATACACAAATACACACTAGCAAATATATAGTTAATATAGTCTAATAAATTATATATATAAACATATCATTGTATATATGTATATATTTACATAAATGTTCATATATATATCTCCATTAAGTAGAGAATTATATACAGTTCTCAGTCACTGAGTACTTCCATGAACTGGGTAATTACTACACCCATAGTAATCACTACATCCATAGTGGAAGTGTTCGTTTTTTCTTCCCTGGGCACTGCATAGTTTCAAATGCACCATTTTATTGAAGTTCTACCACACTTCAGTGGGATGAGTCCTGCCATTCCCAATTTGTAGAGATTTCCCTGGATTAAATACCTTTAAGAAGGATAAAAAGAAAAAGGAAAAAAACCACTAGCTTATAGGATAGCGTCTTCGACACCACTCGTTACCATTACCAGCAGTCTCGTTATGTGAAGAAGACGGTGTGAGCTGTAGCTGACA
Source organism: Acinonyx jubatus (assembly GCF_027475565.1). NCBI lineage: Eukaryota > Metazoa > Chordata > Mammalia > Carnivora > Felidae > Acinonyx > Acinonyx jubatus. The sequence continues at coordinate 3,275,975 of NC_069382.1, read as the reverse complement.
TGAGTGGTTTTCAGGTTCTGTGAATTGTGGGCAGGTCCAACAGGAGGCGAGGTGAGGAAGCATGGCCCTGGGAAGATGGGCTTTACTTCCAGCTCACCATATTCAGCCCAATCTTCTTCATTTTTATTACTATTTTTCAGTCCTATGGATGTGTACTTGATAAATGACATTGCCAGGGTGCCTGGCTGGCTCATTCAGTAGAGCATGCAACTCTTGATCTCAGGGTTGTGAGTTCAAGCTCTCATTGAGCGTTTACCTACTTAAAACACACACACACACACACATTGTAATATATATTATGGAAAGATAGGCACCAGTAATGCATTTCATCATCTTGTTTATTTATTTGTTTAGTTTTGGTAAGAATGGTTGCTGACGCTCCTAGCATATTTCAAATATACAATTCACTCTTCTCAACTAGAGTCACTGTGTTAATACATTAGATTGTCAAACCTTATTCACCTTATAACTAAAACTTTGTACCCCTTTGCCAACCTCTTCCTAGTTCACCTGCCCCCAAGCCCCTGGCAACCACTATACTATTCTGTTTCTGTGAATTTGACTTTTTTTTTATTCTACATAAAAGTGATACATTTCTTATTTATCTTTGGCTTATTTAACTTATATAACGCACCCAGGTTCCTCTATGTTGTCATAAATGGCCTCATATACTTCTTTATAACTGAATAATATTCTATTGTGTGTGTATCACACATTCTTATAGTTTTTAAAAAAAATTTATTTTGAGAGAGATACAGAGCAAGTGAGGGAGGGGCAGAAAGAGAGGGAGAGAAAGAATCCCAATCAGGCTCCATGCTGTCAGTGAGGAGCCTGAAGCGGGGCTTGAACTCACAAACTGTGAGATCATGACCTGAGCCCAAACCAAGAGTTAATGCTTAACTGACTGAGCCACCCAGATGCCCTTATTCTTTATCCATTCCTGCATTGATGGACACTTAGGTTGTTTCCCAACCTTGGCGGTGGGACTAATGCTGTGGTGAATATCCGAGTGCAGATAGCTCTCCAAGATGACGACTTGTTTCCTTTGGATAAATATCCAGAAATGCAATTGCTGGATCATATGGTAGCTGTATTTTTATTTTCTTGAGGAACCTCCATACTGTTTTCCAGAGCAGCTGCATCAGTTTACATTCCCACCAACAGTGTGCAAGGGTTCCCTTTCCCTCACATCCTTGCCAACATTTGTTTTTTTGTCATTTTGTCTTTTTGATAACTGACATTCTCACAGGTGTGAGGTAATATATCATTGTGATTTAGGTTTGCATTTCCCTGATGATTAGAGACATTGAGTACCTTTCATGTGCCTGTTGGCCAATTGGATGTCTTCTTTGGGAAAATGTCTATTCAGGACTTTTGCCCATTTCTAAATTGGGCCACTTCTCATTTTTCTGTTGAGTTGTACACGTTGCATATTTTGGCTATTAACCCTGCATTACAGCTGTGGCATGTAAATATTTCCTCCCATGTCACAGGTGACTTTTCATTTGCTTTCCTTTGCTGTGCAGTTATTATTTTTTAATATTGCATTTCTACATTGGGTTTTGAATAAAGAGGATTGATAGGTTTCAGGCCCTGAAAATTTTGAAGTAGAACATTATGCAATATATATTTATAATGAAAGTTGCTTAAATAGGAATTATATGAGTCTTACTTGAAATACACTTGTGTTATGAAACATAATTAATAGCCAAATATTGGCACATATTGGAACAGTGCCATACTGTTTCTGTTTCCCTGTAATTCCGACCCTTACCCCCCGGCCTCCCCCTTCTGTTGTTGAAGCTGTATAAATGCTATGGACCTATTAGACCCTAGATCTTGTAATTAGAGCAAACACAATGGCTAACACTAACTGAGCACTTCTTTCTTTGAGTTTGTATACACAGAAGGTAGCAATTAAGGTAGTAAAAACATTATTTTGTGTTCTGTGAAGGGAAAGACATCTTCTTTAGCAAATGTTCTGACCTATTTCCTCTATAATTGTTAAAATATTCTTACTGTCTGAGAAATGGCCTTAGGATTATGCTGGTTCATTAAGTATGTTGTATGTGCAAGAGGCATTTAACTAAAAAGATTCTTACAGTAAAAAACAAACAAACAAAAAAAGCATTCTGGTGGCTAATGGGTGTGTCCTAATGCTGATAGGTGAAGGAAGATTCTGAGCATCCGTAAGTTTCCACTGACTGGGGGCTGGGATTGGCCTCTTACAGCATCCACGGAATTATAGCCCCTGTCCAGGCAACACTTATACTCCTGTACCTGGGGGATAAAATAAATTACAAAAGATTTTTCTGATAGATTCTTAGTCAATAACATGGAATGCTTTCATAATAATAAATTGTTTTCCATCCCTATCAGGATATGTGCCTAAACAGATAATATTCATGTAAAAAGTAATATCTCATATAGAATACTAAGTGCTACTCTCCCTTCCTGGTCTTTGTTGGGTTCACCTTTTACTTACCCTCCCACGTTCACCTCCCTTTGGAATAACCCTTTACCTATTGACACAGAACGCAAGTAGGCTAGAAGCAGAGAGAGAGAACAGGTGAGGGCACATGGGAAAGGAACTTGTGGTAGTGGAAAACGTTGAATTCTAAACGCAGCGCTGACATCTGCTGAGCTCGCACACACATCCTTTATTTCCATCTCCTTTGCTGATTCTCTGCCCAAGTCAGCAACACATCTATCTTGACAACGTTCCTTGTGTCCCTTCCTGTAAGCAGGCAGAGCTGGCCTGGGGAAGCGGACACCATCCAGTAATGGCAGGTTGCCTGAGAGCCCACCTTGAGAACAAGGAAGCCGTCAGGCTGTTGTTCCAGGTTCAGGGTCTAAATGGAGATGATGCCTGGTCGTCTCCACTCTGTAGAAGCAGAGGATCAAAGACAAGAGACGTGCAGGGGGAAACAACTAGAAGACCCGACTCAGAATAGGAAAATATCTGAAGTAGAAAAGCCCAAAGCAACACAGAGACTCGTGTTCAAAGTTGAACCAGGGGAACGTAGTAGTTTTGTAGAGTAGGAAAATGCAAATAGACAAAATTATGTTCTATTCCTCTGTGAAAATCATCGTCTCCTTGCCCTTTTGTAATGACCTACCGGCATCTGACTTTGATGCTTTGATTACAGAGTCTAAAGCTGCCTTTGAGAAGCTCTCCTCAGTTCACTGTATGTCTCTGTCGTGTCAGATTTATCCTCAACTCTTCAGAATTAAATGAAGGACTTGAATGATCTCTGGATTACTTTATATCATCATACTGTCTCTTCATTCAGTCTCTTCATTACCAGTCTCTTCATTCAGTTCACCGGCACTCATTTCGAGCTGAAAACTTGACACATCGGCTATGTTGTATGTAGCAAGATGGAACTGAAAACAGTATGTCTGTAGTATACTTGATTCACAGAGATGATGCTTTATTTCTTGAGATCCATTCACAGACCTGCGAGTCAGATGGTATGTGTGTCTGTCTGTCTGTCTGTGGACACAGCCTTCCAGGTGCCAGGCACTGTATAAACCGTGGGAGTAGATACCGAGAAACACAACACATGGTCTTTGCCCTCAAGGACCTTGTAGGCTAATTGAAAAAATAATGAATTTGAGTAGTACATGCCAAAAACTGCAAGCCAGTGTTTACAGGAGAGAAATCAATAAAATAAACCTGAAAATAACCAAAGCCATTATTTTCCCCCTGGAACCAGGTCTTCTATTTCTCTAGTACACCAATAGCAGAAATGAGGAGGGAAAAAAAAAAAAAAAGAATCTAAATTGTCCCAACATTTCAATACTTGGTTGTGTATAATTTTGAGAAAATGAACAACAAAGACTGATTTTCTTTCTCTTTTCTTTATTACTCATAATTTCAGCTTGCCTGCATCTGTGTGTACCTGTACATTATTGATTACATATGGAATGGAACTAATTTAGCCCGTGAGCTGGGAATCTGGCATATTTTGTACTGTCAGGTCTTAGACCTCTTCTCTTTTGCCATGAGTTTTTTTTTTTAAGGTTATTTATTTATTTTGAAAGACAGAACAGGGGAAGGGCAGAGAGAGAGGGAGAAAGAGAATCCTGAGCGGAGCTTGATCTCGCAAACCATGAGATCCTGACCTGAGCCGAGATCAAGGGTCGGACACTCACCCTACCGAGTCACCCAGGCGCCCCTCTTTTGCCATCCTTGTAACCGAGATAATGTAGGTAAAGTGCCTTGGTGACTCTTCAATAAATGGTACATGTCTAGGCCCTTCTCATTACACATAGACCTTCTTTATTTTTAGTCTACAGTAATTCTCTAATCAGTGTTTCCCTCTGCCTAAACTTGATTCCACTCTTCATTTTACAATTTTATTTTTTCCTAAGTTATGCCTTCTTAAAAGACTTTAATAGCTTCTGATTTCTTCTAAAAGTAATAACAATTAACTCTAAGGCCTGGGATTAGAAGCTCTCTATTCCATGACCTATTCTTCTGGGCTCTAGGATTCAGCCAAAGTGCACAAACTTACTCAAAAAAAAATTAGTGCAGTTTTAGTTTCACATCAAAATTGATAGAAAGATACAAGGATTCCCCAAGGATTCCCATCTGCCTTCACATATGCACAGACTCCCCACCATTGAACATCCCTCATTATAGTGGTTCATTTGTTACAGTTGATGAACCTACATTAACACATCACTATCACTGAAAGTCCATACTTTACATTAGAGCTACTTCTTCGTACTGTCCATTTTCTAAGTTTGGACATGTATGATGGCATGAATCAACCATTGTAATAGAGTATTTTCACTTCCCTTAAAGCCTCCCCGCTTTCCCTATTGATCCCTCCCTCCCCCCACCCCTGGCAGCCATGGATCTCACTGTCTCCACAGGTTAGCCTTTTTCAGAATGTCATGTAGTTGGAATTCTACAATATGCAGCCTTTTCAGACTGGTTTCTTTCACTTAGTTATATGCATTTAAGTTTTCTTCTGTGCATTTTTATGGCTTGATAGCCCATTTCATCTCGGAGTTGAGTAATATTCCATGTCTGGAGGGAGCACAGTGTGTCTATCCATCATCTACTCGAAGGCATCTTGGTTGCTTCCACGTTTTGGCAGTTATGAGTAAGGCTGCTGTCAACATCCATGTGCAGGTTTTTGTGTTGACCTAAGTTTTCAAGTCCTTTGGGCAAACACTAGGGAGCACAACTTCTGGATCACATGGAAGAACATATTTCATTTTGTAAGGAACCACAAAACCACCTTCCAAAGAGGATGTGCCATTTTGCATTCCCACCAGCAGTGAATGACAGTTGTTACTCTCCATACTCACCAACACGGCATGTTGTCACTGGTCTGGATTTTGACCATTCTAGTAGGTGTGTAGCCAGCTGCGACTTGTCAGTCTTTCTTTCTTATATCCTTTAATTAAATTAGAATTAGTGAGAATTCTACCAGGAACATTCTACTGTTCTTCCAGTGCCATCATAAAAACCATTTGTATGTGGTAATATACGTATATTAAACTTGTTTACGAAACCTTTTAAAAGCATAACCTTATTTCCCTACCAAAGAACATTATCTTCATTTTAGAATAAGGAGACAGATGCTTAGATCATAGCAACCACGGCTATGGTGGAGCAAATCCATGGCTCATTCTAAAGCCTAATCTTTTATATTCATGTCCAGCGCCCCTAGACTCCACTCCTGCCTCCCTCTTCTCATGGCCTTTTGTTGGGGACTCTTAAATATGTGTATATACACACACACATAAAATAAAGCAACATAAATATAAAACTAAATGAAATATAAGAATATAATATTTGTTGAAAAACAAAATTTATGTATTTCATTTCACTTAATTTTATGCCCTAAATATTAGGTAGAAATTTTAAACTCAATTTAATAAAATGAGAAAAATGTCCTAGAGAGTCCACAAGGACTTGGCACAAATTACATGTCAAAAGCAAAGTGAGGGGCGCCAGAGTGGCTCAGGGGGTTAAGCATCTGACTTTTGATTTTGGATCAGGTCATGATCTCATGGTTCATGAGTTTGAGCTATGTGTCGGGCTCTGCACTGACAGTGAGGAGACTACTTGGGATTCTCGTTCTCTCTCAAAATCAACACACTTTAGAAAAAGAAAAGTGAAAAGATATTTGCATGTGTACATGTATATGATTGTTTATTAAAACCATGGATAATGTATAATCATACTTGTTTGGAAATTAGAAATGCTACTAGTGGGACGCCTGGGGGGCTCACTTGGTTGAGCGTCCGACTTCGGCTCAGGTCATGATCTCATGGTCTGTGAGTTCGAGCCCCACGTCGGGCTCTGTGCTGACAGCTCAGGGACTGGAGCCTGCTTCGGATTCTGTGTCTCCCTCTCTCTCTGCCCCTCCCCAACTCATGCTCTGTCTCTTTCTCTCTCAAAAATAAGTAAACATTAATTTTTTTAAAGAAATGCTACTAGTGAGGAAATACATATGACCAATTTGTGATCTTAACTGATTCTCAACAGATAATTGTTATGTATGAGAGTCTTCTCTGAAAGACCCAGGATATTTTGCAAGTGCATTAAAACAGATTTCTAAAACGTCTGCGTTTAAAAATAATTATACTCCATTTTAAATAAAAAATACAGTGAAGTCTCCACTTTTATAGATACATGTAAATAATATTTTCCTTGCAACTGACTCAGAAATTATATCTGGAGCTTGAGTGGACGCAGGAATTAATGTGGAAGAGTTCATTTCTTGGCGGGGCTCCTTCCTTTCTATCCCAGCAGGAGCGCTGGAGCAAAGACGGTGAATTAAAACAACAGGTTCTCAGTCAGTCAATTCTACTGACTCACAAGGCCTGAGTCAGAACAGAGAAACAACTCTAAATAATATATTGAAATGAAAGCAAATGCATATAAATTAACTTGTGCAAATAGTCACATAAGTCATGGTAAGGCTTATTGTTTAGTGACTCTGGAATTTTCCCTAAAGTCACCATTTTGCTTTAGAAATGTTGGTATGTGAGCTCTAAGTTTCAAAGAGGGAATATTAGCAAAAAGTATAATTTAGTAAATTACTCTGGTTTATATAGTCTTTTTAAAAAATGACTTTAATGTTTACTTGTTAAGTCGAAAATTAGTTGTCACCCTCTTCTGTACATTTTATGCACAACTTCTTTTCTGAGAGCAGTTTCTTTTTCCTGTTGACAACAAAGTTATTCAAGCCAGCACCCCATGCAGTGCTATTAATGAGAATAATTTATGCAAAGCATGAAGGTTCTTTGTATAGTCTGTTAATGTTCGAGTAATTCTGTCTGACTAAATACCTTTTAAATTCAACAAACTTCTAAGAGGGAGAAAATTAAGGCTGGAGGGAGTTTAGAAATTCTTCCAGGAATAAAATGACTCCTTTACCTTTATTCCTTAAGCTAACACTGTAAGATTCTATTTAATTTTGTTTAAAAGCAGAACTTTTATATAGAATTTTCTTCAAAATAGTGTTTTAGTCTGATGTAGGTTGCTGTATATACAGTAAACTATTGTTATATGCATATAATTTTTATTTTGCCATCTTAACATTATTGCATTTTGTCTGGGAAGAATACCTATAATAATATGTACAAACATGTATATACATGTGTACATATATACATACATATATACACACAAACACAAATACAAAATATATATTATACATATAGCTTTAATATTTTTCTTTTTTTTTTAATGGTTAGAGAGAGAAAGAAGAGTAGGGGAGGGGCAGAGAGAGGGGGACAGAGGATCTGAAGCAGACTCTGTGCTGACAGCAGCGAGACTGATGTGGGTCTCGAACTCACAATCTATGAGATCGTGAACCGAGCCAAAGTCAGATGCTTCACTGACTGAGCCACACAGGCACCCCTTACATGAAACAATTCATTACATGTTAAATTTAAATCTTATTCTTTTTTTACTCTGTATATTTTAATGCATTTCAATTAAAATATTATAGAATTTATTTTATATTTTAAGGTAGAAAACTTTCTAATCTTAAAACGTAAACCCCAAATATTTGCAAAACACAACTAAAATGAAGAGACATTTTTGTTAAGTTTGGCAGTGAGAATTAGTGAGCTATTTTCAAGCTAATTAAGAACCCACAGAGTACAGGATGTCAAGATATTACCGAATATGTTACTAGATGAACACCAAACATTCTCTCAAAAACATATTTCATTGGTTTAGCTGGGTGGAAGCCGCTGACGTGGCCCTTTTTCCATTCATTTATTCATGTGTTCGTTTATTAAATGGTCATTAAAACAGCATAGTGTTTAAAATCCTGAGCACACCGACATACACCCAGTCAGGGAGATCATTCCTGTTTCATCAGAGCATGTAATCTGTGGAAGGAAACTCCTTGCTTTCAGTATCTAAATAATTGCAGATATGGTTGTAATCCAGATGTCAGCCACTTAGAGTGCCGTAAGCCTTTTCTCCAATCAGAAGAGCACTGGGTGTTGTATGGAAACCAGTTTGACAATAAATTTCATATAAAAAAAAAATAAAGTGCATAATAGCATAAAAAAAAGAAGAGCGTTTGCAGGGCCCCAGCACAGCACCCATACCACTACCTGCACATTCCACTATGCCCCAGCTGTAACTGCAATTCAATGAGCGTGCTCCTCCTTCGAGCCAATCCCTTCACTTTGAGGTGAAATTCCATTCACCCCTATTCGCATAAATTCACCAACTCCCCCATCTCTCCATATCATGGATTTTCCTCCCACTCTCTGTGGTGTGAAACCATGCTCCTTATACTTCTCTAGGCAGTTAGCCTACTATTATCGATGTCAGTGCATTCTCTGACCTTCATGTTACCAACAGGACGGGGACGTGCGGGGCATGAATATTCTCACCCCACGCGGTGATGAAGCGACAGCTTGACTCCACATCTGTTGGATGACAGCACAGTACCCATGACCTGTCTGTGCCACTAGAGGCTGCCCGTGGAACCCCCACCCCTCCCGGCCACGCCACGGGAACAAAGCACTTCTCGGTTGAACAGGTGTGGTGATTTCACAATAGAAGGATCTAACCGTGACCAGATATGGAGTGCAAGGTCTTTATGCGGGGAAGAAAACCCTCATAGATGCCAAACAATCCGATTTACAGCTGTCGTTCATTCAGGCAACATAAAGTGAACAGATACACGAAGGACGTGTAGCAGCATTGACTGGATGCGCAGAACGGAGAGGCAGACAGAATACCATGTTGTACTAACAAAGGAAGAATATTCTCCTGTGGGTGAGAAGAAATGTTCTGTGCCATCAGTCAATCCACAGAGTCTTTGTAGGTTTTGGATTTGTTGATGTTCAGTGTTGCTTCGATTCTGAATTCTCCTTTCCTCTTGGGTCAAGTGAGAATTATAATACAATTTAAATATTTCATAAGAATTGAACATATTCTGGGAAGGGTTTGAATCATCTGAACAGGACTGAAGGGTCACATTATTGCTTTGTTACCCGTGAGGATCTGACGTGAGGATTCTGTAATCGGTGCCGTGTACAAATATTTGGTTTAAGTTTTTCTCACTTTATTACAATGTTATCATTACAGGGTAACCCTCATCCTGTAAGAATAGTAAGTGATAATCTAACAGTTTCTCACAGTTTTTCTGTCAACTTTTATCATAATCTTTTGGTTTTAGGTGATTAAACAATTTCATATATTAGTATCTAAATGACTATGTAAGTAAAATATTTAAAATCTTTTTTCTTTATTTGCTTTGTCAATAATGAAATCCTTCAAATCTACAAATACGTCCCTAAGTGGCATGGCTAAATGTCATTCTGTATATTTTCTTGGTAGTTCACACCAATTTAAGTCTCTAAGGGCACAATTCAAAATTGCCCCAGATTTGGAAAATTTATTCCTCACTAATATACATGAATCTCTAACCTCGCACCTGATGCGTGTTAGATACTCACACGATAGTTTTAGGTGGTAGAAAGATCAGGGAGACCGGGCATTGCATTTTGAAACTCTAATATCTTTTTTAAGTGTTTGAAGAATATCATTTGCTAAATCCCTTATGAGATGACACTTAGTATATTGATTTTCCCTGATTCCGAGGAGAGAAAAATGATTTGTCTTGGTAATTATGCTTCATGAGTGAAATGAAAATTCATAAGTAAAGGCAACATGTGATAAAATACACCATAAGAAAAATAGCTGTAAAGTCGTAAGAAGGTGTTTCTGTCATTATCATTTCGAGCAACCTGTGCATGGCCCACTGGGATCCAGCCCAGTTGCTTAATGGGGTGATCCTAGGGAGATACCTGTATTTATGGACAAGCCCAGAAGACTCCTTACAAGGGCTGAAATCTTTAAAACCATGTTGTCATTCACAGAGCTTATTTTATTGCACAATTTTACAAATGCCATATGATCAAATATCTACAATAGGGGTTGAAGGCCCACTAAGACATCTAACAACCAGCAAGAATACAGACGGAGCACACATTATGTAGATCGTAATATATGAAGTGTTTCTCTGCATCCCTTGGTGTGTTTTCTCCTGTATTATAATATTACTTTCTTGTCAAAGGGATGGAATGTTCTGGGAGGCTTTCACAGCATCATGGAAACATTGCCCTTCTCCTTCCAGATACAGGGTAACTAAAAATTTAGTTAATACATGAAGAATATACAAGCCAAACTCATGCTTCATTTTCTGGCCCCATTAGTGTTGCAACATTGACGTTGTCTTCCACTGTTTTCATTGAGAATGTTAAGCAAGCAAAAAGAAATGAAAACAAACAAAACTCTTTTCTAATTTTATATCCCACAGGGTGATTGCTCCCTTGAGAAATATTCCTCTGGCCAAATGGAGGAAGTTACCTCCAGGGGGTCGCCCTGAACCAGCCCCACGTGCACACCATGCCTGCATAATTACACACTGCCTTGAGTTTTCTCTGTGCCTAAGAAACCTACCAATGCTGCTCTTCCTGATGTGGAGAATATACATTTAAAAATTTAATAAAAAACTCTCCACTGGGTCCCTGAGATACATCCCAGGCAATTTAGATCCATGAACATTTGAGTTTAAAAAAAAACAAAAACAAAAACCTGTAGACTATGCATAAAGTATCAGACTTTCTGAAATGCTTGCAAAGCTTCTTGAAAGGCAATTTATAGGTTTGTTGGCACAAGAACCCCTATGGGCTGGCATATTTAGATTTCTAACCCTGAAATAATGATACATCCCTGTGCATCTGTCACCTACCTCAGTGCTTAGTGTTGGGGACACTCATAAATATGTGTCAATGAAAGCAATACTGAAAACAAGCTTCTGAGGGGAGAAAGGCACATGGTTCCCCACTGTGAACATGAGGTGGATATCCACGGGGTCTATTTGGCCCCATTTTCTGTCTTCTCCCTGTGGAAAGGTTCTGGCTCTTCGACGGAGCTGGAATGTAATGGAAGGGCACGGACACAGGAGAGGGAAGTGGTGGGAAGTTAGGAATAAAGAATATTTCACTCAATACCCTCAAAGTCCATCTATGTTGTCAAAAATGGCAAAATCTCATTGTTTTTTAAGGCTGAATAATACAGTAAAACCTTGGTTTGTGAGCTTAATCTGTTCCAGACACATGCTTGTCATCCAAGGCACTTGTACATCAAAGCAAATTTCAAAAACCATTGGCTCAGTTGTGATCATTTGATATTCATCGTCATGTACTATTCGTATTACAAGACATCACTCATTTATCAAGTTAAAATTTGTTAGAAATGTTTGCTTGTCTTGTGGAACACTCAGGGAATAAGTTCCAAGGTTGTACTATATTTTGTTGTGTATAGACATCCATTTTCTTTATCTATTCATCCATCAATGGACACTTAAGTGGTTTCCATATATTGGCTGTTGCATATAATGCTGCAATAAACATGGTAATACGTATATCGGGGAGGGGGGATTAATACCTAGAAATGGAATTGCTGTATCATGTGATTGTTCTATTTTAATTTTTTGAGGAGCCTTCGTATTGTTTTCTATAGTGGCCGCTCCAATTTATATTCCCATTATGAGTACACACGGCTCCCTTATCTCTACATCTTTACCAATATTTGTAATTTCTTGTCCTGTTGGTAATAACCATTCAAAACAGGTGTGAGGTGATATCTCCTTGTAGTTTTGATTTATATTTCCCTGATGATTGTGATCTTGATTTTTTTTTTCATATTTTTGTTGGCCATTTGTCTTCTTTAGAAAAATGTCTAGTCAGATTCTCTGTCTCCTTTTAAATCAGATTTTTTTTGCCATTCAGTTACATGAGTTATTTATGTATTTGTATATTAACCCCTTATCTAAAATTTAATTTGTAAATATTTTCTCCTATTCGGTGAGTTTTGTATTTGGTTATTTGCTGTGCAGAATTTTTAGCTAGATATAGTCTCACTTGTTTATTTTTGCTTTAGCTATCTTTGCTTTTGCTGTCAAATCCAAAAAATCATCTCCAAGACTGACGTCAAGGAGCTTTACCACCTATGTTTTAAGAGTTTTATGTCTTCATGTCTCACATTCAATTGTTAAATCCATTTTGAGTTCGCTTTTGTGAGGTAAGATGGTGGTCTAGTTCATTCTTCAGCATGCACCTGTCCAGGTTTCCCAGCACCATAGATTGAAGATACAGTCCTTTCCCCACTGTATATGCTTGTCATAAACTGATTGACCATATATATGGGGGTTTGTTTCATGACTATTCTGTTCTGCTGATCTGTGTGTCTATTTTTAACGCTAATACCATACTGTTTTGGTGACTGTAGTTTGGTAATGTAGTTTCAAATCAGGAAGCCTGATACCTCCTTCATTGCTGTTCTTTCTCAAGATTGCTTTGGCTATTCAGAGTCTTCTGTGGTTCCACACAAATGTTGTTATTTGTTGTTTCTGCAACATGCTGTTGGTATTTTGAGAGGGAAGCAAAATACCAACTATAGGTATTTGAACCTGTAGTTTGCCTTGGGTACTGTGGACATTATAACAATATTAATTTTTTCAGTTAATAAGTCTGGAGTATCTTTCTGTTTGCTTGTGTCATCTTCAGTTTCTTTCATCAGTAACTTACAGCTTTCAGAGTACACATTTTTCACTTGCTTGGTTAAATTTATTCCAAAGTATTTTATTCTTTTTGAATTGGGATTGCTTTTTAAATTTCTCGCTCTGCTACTTTGTTGTTAGTGTAGAAATGCAACACATTTCTGAATATTAATTTTGTGTCCTACAACTTTACTGAATTTATTTATTAATTCTAACAGGTTTTTTTTTGGTGGAGTCTTTAGGGTTTTCTATCATATCATGCAGTCAGCACACGGTGACATTTTACTTCTTCCTTCCCAATTTGGATGCCTTTTCTTCCTTATTCTTATTTCACTGCTGTGGCTAGGATTTCCAGTACTTTTATGTTGAATAAAACTGGGCAGAGTGGACATTCTTGACTTGTTTTGATGTTACAGGAAAATCTTTCAGGTTTTTACTGTTGAGTATGATGTCTACTGTGGGTTTTTCACATATGGCCTTTATTATGTTGAGGTATGTTCCCTCAAAACCCGTTTTGTTGAGAGTTTTTATCATGAATGGATGTTTTATTTTGTCAAAAGCTCTTTTCTGCGTCTATTGAGACAATCATATAATTTTTATCCTTCCTCTTGTTAATGTTACATATCACAGTGATAGATTTGCAAATACTAAACCACCCTTGCATTGCTGGAAGAAATAATCATGGTGAGGGACATTATCCATGTATTGCTAATATTTTGTTGAGCATTTTTGCAACTCTGAAATCAGAGCTATTGACATTTGTTGTTGTTGTCAGTATCTTTGTCTGTTTTTGTTATCAGGCTAATGCCAGTCTTGCATGGTGAGTTAGGAAGTCTCTCTTCCCCTTCTATTTTTTCAAATAGTTGGAGAAGAATAGGTATTAACTTACTCTGAAATTTTTGGTAGAATTCACATGTAAAGTCATCTGGGCCTGCAATTTCATTTGAGGGTAGTTTGGGAATGTGGGGATTCCTGATTCAATGTCATTGCTAGTAATAGTTGTGTTCAGATTTTCTATTTATTCCTAATTCGTTTTGGAGGGTTATATATTTCTAGGAAATATCCATTTCTTCTAGGGTGTCTAATGTGTCAGCATATAACTTTTCATAATACTCTCTAATGGTCCTTTGTATTTACCTGGTGTCAATTGTTAATTTCTCTTCCATTTCTGATTTTGAATCTGCTATGTTTTCTCTTGATGACTTTGGCTATAGGCATCTTAATTCTTTTTATCTTTTCAGAGAAGCAGTTCCTGGTTTCATTGATCTTTTCTGTTTTTTTCTCTTTTTCATGTATTTCTACTCTAATCTTTATTATTTCCTTCCTTCTACCAGTCTTGGACTTTGTTCCTCATTTTCCAGCTCCTGTGGTATAGCTTTAGATTGAGATTTTTCCTGTTTCTAGAGGTATGCCTCTATTGGTCTAAAATTCCCTCTTAGAATGGCTTTTGTTGCATCCCAAAGATTTTGGATCATTGTATTTTCTTTTCTTTTTTTTTTAAATGTTTTTAATTTTTTTTAATGTCTATTTTTGAGAGAGAGAGAGAGAGAGAGAGAGAGAGAGCGCGCATGAGTGAGGAAGGGGCAGAGAGAGAGGGAGAGAAGGAAACACCGAATTTAAAGCAGGCCTCAGGCTCTGAGCTGTCAGCACAGAGCCCAATGTAGGGTTCGAACCCACGAGCAATGAGATCATGACCTGAGCCAAAGTTTGATGCTTAATCCACTGAGCCACCCAGGCATCCCTGGATGATTGCATTTTAATTTTCATTTATATCCATGTATTTTTAGATTTCTTCTCTAATTTCCTTATTGACCAATTTTTTTTCTGTTTTGCCTCCACATGTTTGTGTTTATTCCAGATTTTTTTCTTGTAATTAATTTCTAGTATCATACTCTTATGGTCAAAACATATGCTTGATATGCATGTTTTCAATCTTCTTAAACTTATTGAGACTTTTTTGTGGCTTAACAGTGGTATATTCTGGAAAATGTTCCGCATGTGCTTAAAAACAATGTATATTCTGTTTTTAGATGGAATGTTCTGTATGTATTTGTTAAGTCCATCTTATCTAATGTGTAGTTCAAAGATACTGTCTTTTTTATTGATATTCTATCTGGATGATCTATCTATTGATATAAGTAGGGTGTTAAAGTCCCCCACTATTGTATTACTATCAATTTTTCTTATGTCTGTTAATATAGCGTTATACATTTATGTCCTCCTATGTTGGATGCATAGACATTGATAATTATCATATCTTCTTATTGGGTTGATCCCTTAAATTATTATGTTATGTCCATTTTTGTCTCTTGCTACAGCTTTTGTTTTGAAGTCTGTTTTGTCTGAGACAAGTATTACTCTCCCAACTTTTTTTTTTCCACTTCCATTTGCACAGTATAGGTTTTTCTATTCCTTCACTTTCAGTCTGCATGTGTCTTTGGGTCTGAAGTGAGTCTTTAATATACAGCAAAGATGGGTCTTGTTTTTGTTGTTGTTGTTTTTCCATTCAGTCACTCTGTGTCTTTTGGTTGGAGCATTTACATTTAAGGTAATTGTTGACAGTATGTACTTACTGTCATTTTGTTCATTGTTTTCTGGTTCTGTTTGCAGTTCATCACGTTTCCTTCTCTTGCTCTCTTCCCTTGCGGTTTCATGGCTTTAATTTCTAATATTATGCTTGGATTCATTTCTATTTGTTGTGTATTTATTGAGAGAGAGAGAGAGAAAAGGGGGAGAGGCAGAGAGAGAGGAGACCGAGAATCCCAAGCAGGGTTCATGCTGTCAGCACAGAGCCTGACGTGGGCTTACTCTTATGAACCGCAAGATCATGACCGGAGCTGAGATCAAGGGTCGGATGCTTAGCCAACTGAGCCAACCAGGTGCCCTTTATTACTTTGACCATTTGGTTCATATATAACATCCTATGTGTGTAGAGGTCTGCATTAAGTTGTTGACCGCTTATATTTGAACTTATTCTAAAGCACTAAATTCTTATGCCTCCTGTGTTTTTATGTATATGATGCCATATTTTACATCTTTTTATTTTGTGTCTCCCTTGACTAATTTTTATAGATATGATTTTACTATTTAGTGTTTTAACCTCCATACTGCCTTTTTAAGTGATTAATCCACTAAAGCAAAAGTATGTTTGCTTTCACCTGTGAAATTTTTCTTTCCATAATTTTGTACTTGTTTTTATCGTCTTGTCTTTCCATGTAAAGGATTTCTTTTAACATTTCTCTTAGGGTGGGTTTAGTGGCCATGAACTCCTTTAACTTTTGTTTGGGAAGCTCTTCATCTCCTATTCTGATATCTTTGGGTAGAGTATTTCTGCTTGTGTGTTTTCCCTTTTAGCATTTTGAATATATCACCCTACTTGTTCTGGCTTGCAATGTCTCTGCTGAAAAATCAGCTGATTGGCCTCGTGGGGCTTCCTTTGTATATAACTGTTTTCCCCTGCTGTTAAAATTCTTTTTATCATTACTTTTTGGCTTTTTTAATTATTACGTCTTGGAGTGGACCTCATAGGGTTCATCTCGTTAGGGACATTCTGTGCTTCCTGGACATGGATGTCATTTCCCTCCTCTAGATTAAGAACGTTTTCAGCTATTATTTGTTCAAGTAAATTTTCTGTCTCCCTCTCTCTCTCTCTTCTTGAAATACCTATTATATGAATGTTGTTTTGTTTGATGTTGTCACTGAATTCCCTTAACCTGTTCTAATTTTCTATTCTTTTATGTTTCTGCTGTTCAGCTTGGTTGCTTTCCATTACCCTGTCTTCCAGAATGCTCATCTGTTCTTTTGCATCCACTAGACTGCTGTCAATTCCCTCTAGGGTATTTTATTTCAGTTATTGTGTTCATCTCTCTCTCTCTCTCTCTGTCAGTACTTTTTTTTTTTTTTTGAAATTTTCACTGAGTTCATCCACTGTTTTCTCAAGTCCAGTATCTTTATGGCCATTATTTTGAATTATTTATCAGGCATATCACATAGATTCATTTTATTTAGCTCTTTTACTATGGTTTTGTCTTATTCTTCCATTGGTGACCTATCTCCTCATTTTGTCTCACTCTCTGTGTCTGTTTCTATGTGTTAGCCAAGTCAACTATGTCTCCTTCTCTTGCAAGCAGTGGCCTTGTGTAGAAGAGGTTCTGTGGTCCCCTGTAGTGCAGTCTGCCCTGGTCACAGAGCCAGGTACTGTAAGGGTATCCCTGTGTGGGCTTCCTGTGTCCTACTGTTGTGGCTGAGCCGTGATTGCCCTTAGCCCAGCTGTCAACAATCAGACCCTTTGTCTGATGTAGGTATACTGAGCAGGTTTGGTCCCCACGCTGTTGAGAGGTCTGAGGCTGTCACAGGCTTGCTGGTGGGCATGGCTGCAGGTGCATAGAAGGGAAGGGCTTGCTCCCTGTTTAGCTAGCTAAGAGACTGGTCTTCAGGTACCGTGGGCACACTCACGGTGGGGTTACCTCCTACTTGCCATAGGGCAGGAGTAACCTTGTAGTGGTGTCACAGGGACACGATTTCTAAGGGACATTCAATAGCTGGATATACCTCTTTTTCTAAATGTTCATTTATTTTGTGAGAGACCATAAGTAGGGGAGGGCAGACAGAGAGAGAGAATCAGAAGTAGACCTAGCATCATCAGTGTGGAGGCAGACATAGGGCTCGATTCCACAAACCGTGAGATCATGACCTGAGCCAAAATCAAGAGTTGGACATTTAACCAACTGAGCCACCCAGGCATCCCTGTCCCTGTATCTTTTAAATTCTAACAGTTTTATTGAGATGTAGTTGATATACAAAAACTGTACATATTTATTGTATACGATTTGGTGGATTTCAACACATGTACATGCTGAAATTTTGACATGATTTTTTCCTCCATGTTTGGCAGTTTCTAAAGAGTTTTGGTGTCCCTACCACCCATCCCATCTTGTGTCCCTCTGGGACACTGTTTTTGTATCATCAAGAAAGGAGACTGTGAAGTAAGTAGTTGTTCGTAATATTTAGTATTGAACAGAATGGAGCAGCACACAGATGGCATTGTTGTAATGTTGAAATGTTTTGTTCAAGCCCTGGATCCTCTGTTGATTCAGATGCTGGCTGACAGCCTTACAATAGAAGTAAAGAAAATAATGCAAGAGGACAAGAGTCCAATTTAAGGACTGCATATATATATATACACACACACAGTATATACATACATATATATATATATATATATATATATATATATATATATATATACACACACATACATTTAAGAGACTGCATACATGCAGTCTCTCAAATAGAACCTAAACATGAACTTTAGAAAGTCTATGAATTAGGGAGAAGGGAGATTTACTGTATTTTTCCCACATATTAAGGTAGAAGATGCCTTAGCAAGCTCAAGGTTTTAGTGGAAGGCTTCATTCAGACTGATCGGTTCAATTCAGCAAAGTGTCTCCTCCTTTCCCTTCTGTGGGATACTTACTGAATTCCAAATGTGAAACTACCGCCAGCACTTGGGGAAAGGCTTTATTTAGATATTTGCATACAACCTTTAAAAGTAGGAGAATATGTTAAAATTGTCATCTCCCAGTTGGCAACCTTGAGATGAATGGAGTTGAGATGATCCCCCTGCCTCTCTCTTCATGAGCTTTGAAGACCATGAACAAAATTTCATGTTAATGTATATCCAGCACATTTTGGGGGCATTTATCTGAAACGAAATAGCCTCAGAATGAGAGCTGTGTTTTTCAAAATAAAAGTAATACAAGGGACTTTTTAGAGGCTTACTCCTCGCCAGCACCCTTTAAGGGCTGATTTGCTTGCATTACCAAATTTTCCCCATAACTCTCTGAGACAGGAAACCTATTCCTATCCATTTTACAAAAGAAGGCACAAGATATGGAGATGTTAGGAAACACGCACAGTCACACGGTAGGAATCCAGGGTATAGTCTTGAGTTCTTAATCACTGTCTTTGAATAGGCAAATTTGTGTATCCGCCAGAAATGGGTGGCTCTCAGTAGGCATAAAGTTTTAGTTATACCAGAGGAATAAGCTCCAGAGATCTGCTGTGTAACATTTTACCTGTAGTTAAGAACACAATATTGCGCATGCAAAAATTTGTTGAAGGGATAGATCTCCCTGAGTGTTCGCACCACAGAGAACATGTGCGATGGTGACTCATTATATTACCTTCATGTCAGACAAAAATTCTTTTCAACTACTCTGTATATGGACATTCCTTTTACTTCCATTTTTTAAATCATTTTAGCTAATACTGTAATAAATGTATATTTGCATTTTCTCCATGAGAGAACACTACAATTAGGATTGCCTAACCACAGCATATGGGTTGTTTTTCAGTTTTAATAGTTAGTGCCAGATGTTTTCATAAAAATTTTGCCAATCAGCTACATTTATACATGTGTGTTTACTTTATATATGGAGAGAAAGTTACTTACCTCGCACTTCCCCATCGTTTCAGGTTTGAATGTGCTTTTCCATTAAACATTTATGTCTGGGTGTAGCTCATTTTCCTAGTAGGGTGTGTTTCCTTTTCCTGGTTGTGTTTTAATATGTATTATGGGCATTAAGTGTGATTTTGTTTCACTGGAAATGCAATAACTGTGCTCTGCATTAGCACTGCTCGCATCTACCGTGTATAGGCTGACTTTGTCAGGGGTACTTGAGGGGGCTGCTAATGGCAGAGGGAGGTCCACCCAAGGTGTTGCCATCAAGTGGTCACAGTAAAAGGAACGTGGGCAGTCAGCCCACTGGGGGACCTCTTGGAGCAGGTGCCCCTGAGACTTGTAGGGATTCTGGACATGAAAGGAACAGGCTCCTTTGCCCCGCCTTTCTTAAGGCCAGACCCAAACTATGCAAGTTTCCCTGTGTGGCTGTCTCCTTCAGTGGTGGCCAAGAGGCAAAGGCTTGGGGCTTGAACAGTGTCTCATTCTGGGAACCATTCACAAAATTGATTCATTCAGTTCATGGAACTTCCATTTCTGAAGGTCCAACAGGCTTCTGGAAAAATCTCAGGCATCCCAGGGCACTGGCCTGATAGCTCAGGAGTCTCCTGGACAGCTCTGATGTTGGGGGCTCTCTTCAGGGCCTGGTATCCCACCCCTGTTTGTCCATCACTCTGCTT
The DNA here is from genome assembly GCF_027475565.1 of Acinonyx jubatus. Lineage (NCBI taxonomy): Eukaryota > Metazoa > Chordata > Mammalia > Carnivora > Felidae > Acinonyx > Acinonyx jubatus. The sequence goes on along the minus strand of NC_069382.1, from coordinate 3,255,768 downwards.
GGTCAGTCAGATCTCCAGTATCTCACAGATGCCAGGGACTTCAGATGAGGCACCTGCCTGGCTGTGACACAGACTTCAAAGCTAAACCTTCGTACGCATGAGCCTTGGGACTTAATTAAACTCCAACTGTTTATTTAAGAAAGGTTCAAAATGGTAAAACTCTACTGAGGATCAAGTGAATCCCTGAAATCGCTCATATGCCTCTCTCTCCATGTGTTTACGGATGCTTGCATTTGTGGATTGTATGTGTGTGTGTGTGTGTGATCATAACATGTGAACATCTAACTATATACAAACACTTGTATAGAGCTGTATATGATGTTGATACATAATACATAAATTATGTATACAGTCTGTTTTCCATAGCATCTGATGTTTGTTAAATCTACTTAGACAATTTTAATCCCTACAATAGTCCTATATAATCCTAATTTTTATTTTAAAATATTGATAGTTTTTACACAAAAGCTTGAATGCATTTGGAATTTTTATAAATGGTGTTTGGTCAAGTTCTAGGATTATTGTCTTTTGTATTGGTCTTTTTGAAAAGAAACAGATTTGGAGTTTATTCCTTCTCTTAACATCTTTTATTTCATGTTCTTTCCTATAACTATAATCACAATTGTGTCTTTAGTGACTCTTGTTGCCTAATTTCTAAAATTGTTATTTTTATCTCATTGCTTAATGAAGTATTAAGGATATTTTGTACGTTTTTCCTATTTTTCTTATGGCTGAAGTCATTTAAGGCTATAAATTGCCCTCTGAATACAGCTTTCGTTGCGTCTCACCATGTTAGGTAGGAGCTTTGTTTTTCTTTTTATTGTATTCAAAAGCTTCTGTTCTGGTTAGAGTATTGGTTATTAAGTATTTTTATTGGGGTAAAATCCAGACACCATGCAATTAAACATTTGCAAGTGTGAAGTTCAATGACGTTTCATACATTCCAATGTACATATGCCCCAAATTGTCCATTCATCAACTGAGAAACATTTGGGTTATTTTTACCCTTTGGCTTATTGTGAAGGATGCTGCCAAGAATGTTCATGGACAAGTTCCTGAATGGACATGTGTCTTATTTTCACTTAGCTTTTTACCTAGGGGTGGAATTTCTAGGTCATACAGTAGTTCTATGTTGAGAATTTGGGAACTACTGAAGAACAAATTGCATGAGAATGTATTACCTGATTAATACTATTAAATATTCCAATCCATAAATATTGGATATCTATTTAGCTAAGTCTTATTTTTTTTCCAGCAATGTGTCCTTGTTTTCAGTGTCCAAGGCATCTCTTTGGTTAAATATATGTGTAGATATGTATTCTTTTGGATGCTAATGTAAATGTAATTGCTCATTGCTGACATATGGAAACCCAGAGGATTTTGATCCTGTGTACTCATCACTGAAGTCATGTGTTAGATCTAGCCGATATGTGTGCGTGTGCATGTGTGTGCGTAGATTCTTTGGGACTTTAAGTAGAATCATCTGAAAATAGTTTCCTTTTTCTTTTTTAATTTTTTTTAACATTTATTTTTGAGACCGAGAGAGACAGAGCATGAACGGGGGAGGGTCAGAGAGAGGGAGACAGAATCTGAAACAGGCTCCAGGCTCTGAGCTGTCAGCACAGAGACCGACTCGGGGCTTGAACTCACGAGCCGCGAGATCATGACCTGAGCCGACGTCAGACGCTTAACCGACTGAGCCACCCAGGCGCCCCTCTTTTTTAACTTAGTTGTCTTTTTCTTTTTCCTGCTTAATTACTCTGGCTTGGACTTCCAGTAAAAGTTAAATAGCAGGGGTGAAAGTAAGCAGCTTTGTCTTGTTCCTGATTTTAGAGGAAAAGTTTTCAATTTTTCACCATTATCATATTAGCTGTGGGATTTTACATAAAAGCTTTGTATCGGGTGGAGTATTATTCCCTTTCATCCTAGTTTTCTGAGTCTTTTTATAATGAGGGAGATCTCGGTGCAGATCTCTTTAAATTTACCTTCCTTGGAGTTCATTAAAAATTTCTCGGATGTAAAGGTTCATGCTTTTCATCACACGTGGGGAGTTTTTCTGCTCCCTCTCTCTGCTCATTCTGTGACTTCCGAAATAGGAATGCTGGATGGTGACCCATACACCCCTTTAGCTGTTTTCCTTTGTGCCTTACTTCTTCCTGCAGCTGAGACTTCATAGTTCCAATTGCCCTGTAGCAAATTGTCACATTTGCTATTTTTTTCTGCTGCCTGCTCAAATCTCTTAATTCTTATAGTGTGTTTGTCCTATCAGCTATCGAATTTTTCAGATCCAGAATTTCTTTTAGGTTTCTCTAGCTCTTTATTAATAATTTCCTACTTGTGTAGGCATCATTCTTTGAATTGCCTTTCTTTTTACATTTTCTTTATTGACCTTGACCTATAACATTGAGTAAATTTAATGTGTACGTATTACTTTGATATATGTATATATTGTGACATTGCCATTGTAGTAATATTAATCACATTGCAGAATATAGTACAATATTGTTGTCTATACTCATTATACTCTACATTAGATCTTTATGGCTTATTTTCTGCCTAAGTTTGTACCTTTAAACAACATCAGTCTTGCTCTCCTCCCCACCCCTAATCTCCTGGTGACCACCATTTTACTGTTTTGTTTTTTTAACAAGATTGAATCGTGAATGATTTTTAAGGTGTATACCTACAAAATCATTTTCACCCATTTATCTGTTGATAGGCATTTAGCTTGTTTCCATATCATGGCTATTATGAATAATACTGCAATAAACATAGGAGTGCATACATTTTTTCACAATCCTGTTTTTCTTTCCTTTAGGTATATAGTCAGAAGTAGATTTTCTGGATCATATGGTAGACCTATATGTAATTTTTTGAGGAACTTCCATTTGTTTTTTCAAAGTGGTTGGACCAATTTACATTCTCACCAACAGTGTATAAGAGTTCCCACATTCTCACCAGCACCTGTTATCTCTTGTCTGCTTGATAACAGCCTCTGTAACATGTGTGAGGCGATATCTGATTGTGGTTTTGATTTGAATTTCCTAATGATTAATGATGCCAAGCATATTTTCATGTGCTCAATGGAAAAAAAACAGTCTATTTAGTGTTTCTAATTTTTTTTAAATCAGGTTGTATTATTTGATATTAGATTGTATATTTTGGATATTAACCACATATATAGAGGGGTTAACAATTTAGGGTTTGTAAAATTTTTCTTTCCTTCTGTAGGTTGCCTTTTCATTTTGTTAGTCGTTTCTTTGGCTGCCCAAAATCTCGAGTTTTATTTAGTCTCATTTTTGTGTTAGTGATTTTTGTATCATGTCCAAAATTTCCTGCTAAGACCAGTATCAAGGAGCTTCTTCCTTGCATTTGCTTTTAGGAGTTATATGGAATCAGCTCCTTATGTTTAAATCTTTAGTCTGTTTCAATTTAATTTTTGTGAGTGGTATAAGATAGGGGTACAATTTCTTGTGTGTTTCCAGTTTTCCCAGAACTGTTTGTTGAAGTGACTGTGCTTTCCCCAGAGGATAATCTTGACTTCTTGTTGAATATTAGTTGACTGGATATGCTGCCGTTTTATTCTGACCTCTCTGTTCTGTTCTATTGATTTATCTATTTTGTTGTTGTTATTTTTTGTGCCAGTACCTCACTGTTTTTATAACTATAGCTTTTTACTATAGTTTGAATCAAGCAGCATGATCCCTCCATCTTTGGTTCACCCCCACCCCCCTCAGGATTTCTTTGTCTATTTGGAGTCTTTCGTGGTTCCACATAAATTTTGGGAGTGTTCTAGATCTTTGGTATTTTTACAGGGATTGACTTGTAGACGGCTTTAGGAAGTATGGATTTTAACAATATCAATTCTTCCAGTCCATGAACACAAATGTCTATTTTTTGAGTATGTAGTCTTCTATTTTTTCAGCCAGGTCCTTTAGTTTTAATTGTACAAATCTTTTACTTCCTTGGCTACATTTATTCTTGAGAATTTTGTTGTGTTGATTTTGCATTCTACCACTTTTCTGAGTTTGATTAGTTCCAACCTTTTTTTTGATTTTGCATATAATATATGCATACATATTATATATATGTATATTATATACATATATGTGAGGTTTTAATCTTTTATTAAGTATCACATTTGTGATCTATTACATTTATTGATTTGTGCCTGTAGAACCATCCTTGCATTCCAGGAAAAAAAAAAAAAAAAACACTTGATCATGGGGTATAATCCTTTTGATGTGTTCTTGACTCTGGTTACTGATATTTTGACAAATTTTGCACCTATAGAATTTGTCTATGGTTTTGCTTTCATGTAGTATCCTTTCTGGTTTTGATATCAGGTAATGATACTGACCTCTTCAATTGAGTTTGAACATGTTCCCTGTCCTTAATATTTTGAAAGAGTTTGAGGAACACCTGTATTAATTTATGTTTGAATATTTGGTAGAATTCACCAGTGGAGCTCTCCTCTGGTTCTGGAATTTTCTGTGGAGGGAGGTTTGGTACTACTAATTCAGTACCTATACTTATTAATCTGTTCAGATTTTCCATTTCTTCCTGATTTAATGTTGGTAGGTAGTGTGTTTCTAGAAACGTATTTGTTTCTTCAAGGTTGTTTGTTGATACAGTATTTCATAGGAGTTTCCTACAATCCTATGAATTTTTGTCGTATCAATGATACAATGTCTTCTCTTTCATTTCTGATTTTGTGGAGTCTTTTCTTTCTTGATGAGTCAAGCTAAAGATATGGCAATTTTATTCATATTTTCAAAGAACTAGCTTTTAGTTTTGTCGGTACATTTTGTTTTCTGCTCTCTCTTTTGTTTCTGCTCTGATCTTTATTTTTTTCTATACTTTTGCTAACTTAGGCTTAATTTCTTCTTTTTCTAGAGATATAAAGTTATCTTGAGATCTTTATAGCAATATGGATATATTAAGAAATAAACTTTGCTCTGAGCGTTGCTTTTCCTTCATGTCATAATTGTATTTCCATTTGTTTTGAGAACAATTTTTATTTCTCTTTGATTGTTTACAAGTGTGTTATTCAGCTTCCGTATATTTGTAGAGCTTCACTTTCCTCTTTTTAATCTCTAGTGTCATACCATTTTGGTTAAAAAAAATAGTTGATAGTTCTAGTCTTAAATTTGCTAAGATTTGTGTTTTATGTCCTATCATATGATCGATCTATCCAGGAGAAAATTGCATGTTCACTTGAGAAGAATGGGTATTCTGCCCCTCTTGGATGGAACGTTCTGTATCTATCAAACTATAGTTTATAACAAATAGACTTAAGCTCAGTATTTCCTTTTGATTGTCTATCTGTATGATCTATCCTTTGCTGATAGTGGGATATTTACTTCCTCTGCAATTATTGTATTGTCTTCTTCCCTTAAAAATCTGTTAGTGTTTGCTTAATATATTTTGGTGCTGGCTGTTAGGAGCATATATATTCACAATTATTGTCGTGTCTTCTTGATGTATTGCTTTGTTTATTACCATGTTTGGAGGCCTATTATCTTTTACCCCTTTGTGTGTCTGTACACATAGACACACAGACTATATGCGTCTGTACAATGGAAATTAGTCACCTGTTGGCAGTATATTAAACTTGTTTTTTAAATCATCTAGTCACTCTGTGCCGTTTGATTGCTGACTTCAATTTATATTTAAGGTGATGATCTTTTGCCTTTTGGTTGTTTTGTATACCTTTGTAAACCGATGGTTTTCTATAGTGATATACTTAATCTCCTCTATGTTTTAGGTATCTGCTGTAGATTCTCCCTTTGTGTTAGCATGAGGTTTACATAAAATACCTCATGGATAAAACGGTCCTGTTTCTGCTGATGGCAACTTCTCTTCATTTTCTTGTAAAGATTCCATCTGTTTACTCCTCCCTCTTTATGTTTTTGACATCACATATTCTCTCTTTATGCTGTGAACTTATTACCAAACTTTAGTAACTATAGTTTTTAATGCTCTTTTTAACCTCCATAGTATGATTAACACACTAAAGTAGAGTTATAGTTTTCTAATTCTGGCTATTTGTGACCTTGGGCAGAATTTTGTGTAACGTGGACTTCTTATTTCAGCTTGAAGAGCTCCTTTCAACATTTCTTGTAAGGCAAGTCTAGTGGTGCTGAACTCCCTCAGATTTTTCTTTCTTTTCTTTTTTTCACTTGGGAAAGCCTTTATGTATCTGAAATATAACTTTGCTGGCTAGAATATTCTCGGCTGGCAAATTTTCTCTTATAGTGAGTGCATTGAATACGTCATTCCACTCTCTCCTGACCTTTAGATATTTCTGCTGAGAACCTGGTAGGGGTTCCTTCATGGCTTAATCTTTTTCTGTATGTATTATTTGAAGTATAGGTGAAATACAATAGTTTCAGGCATATAACAATGATTTCACAATTACGTTTGTTATAAAATGTTTACCATAACAGGTGTAAGATAAAAAGTTATTACTGTATTTTCTATGTTTTACTTTTTTAAATCCCTGACTTGTAAGTGAATGTTTGTACATCTTAAATCCCATCAGCTATTTTGTACCCCTCTCCCCATCAGCTTCTGCTCTGGTAACCACCAATTTTTTCTCTGTATCTAGGAGTCTGTTTCTGTTTGGTTTGTTCCTTTTTTGTTGTTGTTTAGGTTCTACATATAACTAAGTCCATATGTTATTGATCTTTCTCTTTCTGACTCATTTCACTTAGCATTATACCCTCTAGATCATCCATGCTGTAACAAATGGCAAAAGTTCCTTCTTTTTTGTGTCTACCAAATACCACATTTTCTTCATCCATTCATCTGTCAATGTATACTCAGTTGATTCCAGTTCTTGGCTATTGTGAATGGTGCTGCAACAAACATAGGGGTGCACAATCTGTTCATTTGTTTTCTCCTTCTTATGGTAGACACCCAGTGGCTTACCGATTCACATTCCCACCAACAGTGCATGGGAGTTCTCTTTCCTCTGCATCCTTGCCAATACTTGTTTTTTGATGTGTGCGAGGTGGTATCTCACTGTGGTTTTGATTTCATTCCCGTGATGTTGCACATCTTTTTATGTGTTGGCCATCTGTATATCGTCTTAGAAAAAGTCTTTATTAAGGTCCACTGCTGCTATTTTAATTGATTTATGTGTGTGTGTGTACACATGCTGAGTTTTTGGAGCAATTTTTCAATATTGGACACTAATCCCTTATTAGGTCTATCATTTGCAAATAGCTTCTTCCATTTAATATGTTGCTTTTTCATTTTGTTCGTTTATTTTGCCTGTTTAAGAACTTTTTTAGTTTGATACAGTCCAAATAGTTTATTTTTGCTTGCTGCCCTTTCCCGAAGGATGACAAATCTGGAAAAATATTGCTAAAGGTTGAAGTCCAAAGGTTTACTGCCTATGTTTGTTTTGTTTTGAGGCTTTTATGGTTCCAGGTCATACATTTATGTGTGGTCTAAGAAAGTGATCTGGTTTTCCCAGCACCATTTACTGAAGAAACTGCATTTCCCCCAATGTATATTCTTGCCTCCTTTGTCTTATAAGCATGTAAGCTTGACCATATAAGCATGGGTTCATTTCTGGGCTATTTTGTTCTACTGATCTACGTGTATTTTTGTGCCAGTACACTGTTTTGATTACTACAGCTTTGTAGCATAGTTTGAAACCTGGGATCATGAGATGGTCAGTTTGGTCCTTTTCTGAGGCTTTAGTAGTTCCATACAGATGTTACAATTATTTGTTCTACTTCTATGAGAAATGCTATTGGTATGTTGATAGGGATTTCAAGAATCTGTAGATTATTCTGGGTAGTATGGACATTTTAACAATATGCTCCCAAATCATGAGCATGGAATATTTTCCACTTATTTGTGCCATCTTCAGTTTATCATCAATATATTACAGTTCAGGGTATAGGTTTTTAATTCCTTGGTTATATTTATTCCTTGGGTATTTTATTCTTTTTGGTGCAATTTTAAATCAGATTTTCTTAATTTCCCTTTCTGCTAGTTTGTTATTCCTGTATAAAAACACAACACGATAGTCTCTAGCCCCGTCCACGTTGTTGCAAATGGCAAGATTTCAGTCTTTTTTCTGGCTGAATAACATTCCATTGCAGAAATAGATCACATCTTCTTTATACACTTATCAGCCAATGGAAATTGGCTGCTTCCATACTTTGGTTATTGTAAGTATCGCTGCTATTAATATAGGGGTGCATGTTTCCTTTCAGAATAATGTTCTTGTATTCTTTGGGTAAATACCCAGTCGTGCAATCGCTGGATCACAGAGTAGTTCTATTTTTAAGCTTTTGAGGAGTTCTCCATACTGTTTTCCACAGTGACTGCACTATTTTGCATTTCTAGCAACAGTGCATGAGTGTTCCTATTTCTCCACAACCTTGCAAAAACATGAGTGGAGCTAGAGAGTATAATGCTAAGGGAAATAATTCAGGCTGAGAAAAACGAATACCATATGAGTGAAATAACATGTGGAATTTAAGAAACAAAATGAACAAGCAAAGGGAGAAAACAAGAGAAAGACAAAGACAGATTCTTCATTGTAGAGAACACACGGTTGGTTCCCAAAGGGAAGTGAGTGTGGAGGTGGGTTATTGATAATGAGGATTTAGGAATACACTGGTGGTGCTGAGCACAGGGTGTTGTATAGAAGTGCTGACTCATTATTTGGTACGGTTGAAACTAATATTACACTGTTAACTATACTGGAATTAAAGACGTATAACAAAGCAACAGATTTCTGAGTTCTGAAGAACTCATTAATTTTATTAGCTTTGTGTGTGTGGAGTCTTTAGGGTTTTCTTTCAATTGTGAAAATTTTACTTTTTCCTTACCAATTTCAATAGTTTTATTTATTTATTTTTATTGTCTCTTCTCTGGGGAGGGCTCCTGCTACCATGTTGAATACAAATGGTGAGAATGGACATCCTTGCATTGTTCCTGGTATGCCTGGAGCATGTTTTTAGCCTGAGATTGTCATATATGGTGTTGATTCTATATTTCCTCTATCTTCACTCTTTTGAGAATTTTAAACAGATGTTGGGCTTTGGGAAATGCTTTTTCTGCATTAAGATAATCATGTGATTTTTTCCATTTTTAATTTGATGTATCAATTTGATTTGTAAATACTGAATCACCCTCATATCCCTGGATTAAATCCCTCATTAATCATTGTGGAATGATCCTTTTAATGTATTATTCATTTTTGTTTGCTAATATTTTGTTGAGGATGTTTAAATCTATGTTTATCAGGGATATTGACCTGTAAATTTGTGTGTGTGTGTTGCACAGTTTAAGGATAGGCTTTAACTCTTCTTTAAGAGTTTAATGAAATTCACCAATGAAGCCGTCTGTTGTGAACTTTGTTGGAATTTGTTTACTAATTCAATTTTGTTAATAGTTGAGTCTGTACAAATTTTCTATTTCCCTGGGATCCATTATTGGAAGATTGTATGTTTCCGAGAATGGTTGTTCAGTTTGTTGGCACATTTTACATAATTTCTTATGATGCTCTGTATTTCTGAGGTGTCATGTATCCCCTTTCATTTATGATTTTGAGTCCTACCCTCTCTTCCTCGCTAATGTGGCTAAAGGCTTGCTTACCTTTTCCAAAGCCAGTTCTTAGTTCCACTGATCTTTTCTACTGTTTTGTTTTTTTTTTTTTGAGCTCCCTCATTTTTCCCCACTGTGATCTTCATTATCGTATTTCTTGGAACATTGGACTTTGTTCTTTTTTCCTCCCTTAGGTGTAAAGATTGCAATTTTTCTTCTTTATTGAGGTAGGCTTATAGCACTATAAACTTTTCTCTGAGAACCGCTCCTGGTATATCCTGAAGATTTGAGCCATAATGTTTGTTTTCATTTGGTCCATGTATTTATTTCCTCTTTGGTTGTTTAGCCTCCATATTTGTTTTGTTTTTTTGTTTTTTCCAATTCTGTACATTCTTGTTCTACCACTATGTTGAATAAGATGCTTGTTATCATTCCAATCTTCTTAAACTTATTGAGACTTATTTTAGGTATAACATGTTTTCTTTTCTGGAAAATGTTCCATGCATACTTGAAAAGAATGTTCTGTATCTATTTGGTCTAATGTGTCATTCAAAGCCATGGATTCTTTATTGATTCTTGGTCTGGATGATCCATTTTATTAATGTAAGTGGGGTGGTAAAGTTCCATACTATCATTGTACTGCATTCAATTTCTCTTTTTTAATATTGGCTTTATATATCTAGGTAACCCTATGCTGGGTGCATAAATATTTGCAATCAGTATATCCTCTTGTTGGATTGATCCCTTTATCACTATGTAGTGTGTTTTTTTTTTGTCTCTTGTGACAGTCCGTTTTATGTCTATTTTGTCTGAAATAAAGATTGCCACCCCAGTTTTTCCTCTTTCGTTTACATGAAACTTCTCTTTTCCTCCCTTCACTTTAGTCTGTGTCTTGATGTCAGAAGCAGTCTCCTACAGGCACTCTATAGATGAGGCTTGCTATTTTATTCATCCAGTCACCTATCTTTTGATTAGAACCTCATACCATTTGCATTTTAGGTAATTGGTATGTGCTTCACTGTTTTCTGGTTCTTTACGCATTACAAGTGTTTTGATTTGTGGTTACTGTGAGTTTCATCTAGAATGTGCTATACATATAGTAAGTTCATGGCTGCCTAATTTCAAACACAAAGCACTGGATTTTTACCCCTCATTTGCATATGTCATATTTTACATTTTTAGTTTTGTGTATCTTTTGTAGATGAACTGTACTTTTCATTGGTTTTTTAACCTTCATACTTGTTTTACTCTGTTTGCTCTTACCGTGTACTTTTTTTTCCTTTAATAATTCTTTAAATAGAAAAGGTTATGACTACCAGAGAAGTCTTTTTAACATTTCTTACAAGGCCAGCTTAGTGCTGATGAGATTCTTTAACTTTTCTTTGTCTTGGAAACTCTTCTTCAATTCTGAATAATATCCTTGCTGGGTTCAGTATTTTTGTGTATAGGATGGTGTTTTTTTGTTTCAACAAATGCCACTACTTGGCTGTAAAGTTTGTTTTTATATATATATAACTAGTTGCTTTTTTCTTGCTTTTAAGATTCTTTTTAATTTTTGACATTGTATTTACTCTGTCTTGGGGTGAATTCCCTTGGGTTTATCCTTTTTGGGACTCTGTGTGCTTCTCAGAACCTCTTTTTTCCCACTAGGTTAGGGAAGTTGTCTGTCCCTTTCTGTCTGCTCTCTCAGGGGAGAATACTCTCCTATAATGAGAGTGTTAATATGCTTGATGTTGGTCTCAGAGGTCCATTAATCAAGCTTCATTCTTTAAAATTCTGTGTTTTTGAAGTTCAGCTTGGATGAGTTTCTACTACCCTTGCCTTCCGGATTGTGATCCATTCCTCTGCATCCACCAATCTACTCTTAAATCCCTCTAGTGTATTTTTAATTTTAGTTACTGTATTCTTAAGTATTTCCTATCTGCTTATTGAAGTTCTCATATAGTCTATTCTCTCACGAATGAGCATTACACTGAAGTCTTTGTCAGGTAGATTGCTTTTCATTTAGCTCTAATTTTGAAGTTTTGTCCTGTTCTTTTGGTTGGAGCATATTCCTCTGATTCTGTATTGTTTCTATGTATTAGGTAGGTCAGCTAGGTCTCTCGGTCTTGAAAGTAGTGTCCTTATGTACAAGGTGTCCTGTGGGGCCCAGTAGTGCAATCCCCGCTGCTCCTCAGAACCATATGCTCCAGAGTAGCCCCTGTGTGAGCTGTTGTCACTGGACTGCTGCAGGCATGCTGATGGGCGGGGCTGGCCCTGTGTCCTGGTTCAAGACTTCCTTTGGTGTGGTGACAGTGCTGCTGAGCATGGCAGCCACCTTCTAGAGACATTTGTCCCAACGGACGCTGCCCACTGTGTGTGGTGGGGCGAGAGGCACTAGCTGGGGCAGGTAAAGTAGGTAGATAGTGTTAGAACTGCTTCCCTTCAACATCAGACAGGCTGAAGGAGGTGAAGGCAAATGGTGTTTTCCATAGTTCCATTCCCTGAGAAATCACTGTAGGTTACTTCCCCCCACCCCCACTTGCCCACCTGGTTGCCTTTAAAATTCTTTCTTCACCATTGACTTTTGTCAGTTTCATTATACCTTTTTTTTTTTTTGGCACTAAAATAATGCAATATGTCTTTAAATACACTCTGCTCCTTTCTCTCTCTCCTCCTTCTGGTTTACCTGTTATTCTTAAATGTTATAGGGTTTCTTCAATTAACAAAAATTCTTAGTTTTTTCTCCTCTATCACCTGGACCATTTCCATATTCCTGTCTTCCAGATTGTGTATTCTCTCTTCCATTTGATCTGCTTTGTTTTCAGTGCTTTCTAATGCATTGTTCATATTATTTTTGAGTTCTTCAGCTCCAGAATTTAATTTTATTCATGAATTCATTGAATTGATTTCTGAAATTTCTTCATAAAGAGCTATTTTGAATTCTTTACAAGTTGTATCACAATATTCCATATTTATGAGTTTAGTTGCTGGAGAAATCATTTTCTCTTTGTGATACCATACTGACATGAATTGTCATAGCATTTGAGGAGATATACCACTGGTGCTACCTTTGAAGTAGTAAATTTTTTCCCCTGAGACAAGGTTTCGTTTACTTAGAATTCTACAGCTGACTCTTGACTAAAGCAGGGCGTTGACATGCTGACCTGTACAATCAAAATTTATGTATAACATTAAAGTCTGCTTAAAAACTTAACTAATAGCCTACTATTGACAGGGGAAATCTTACCAACTACTTAAACAGACAATGAATTCATTTTATATGTTATGTCATTATATGTCTTAAAGTAAGCTAGAGAAAATAAAATGTTGAGAAAATAAATTTACTGCATCCATTAAAAAAATCTACATTTAGTTCATGCACACAGTTCAAGAGTCAACTGTGCATACCAGTCTATTAAACTATTAGAATCATTCTTTTGTTCTCCATAAGGTGGCGCCATTGCACAAGTGTTTGGTTTCTCTTCCCAAAGCCGACTCCCCCTAGTGAGCCTCCCCAGAAAGCTGGCATAAAGATCTTTCAGCACAGAGAGTTGGGTGCTTAGCACTTGGGGCTCTGTATGATTATTCATGTGTTTGATCATACATTTCAAGTCCAGCCATTTGTGTACAAGTGATTGAAATCCTGTAAGTGGAGAAAAGTGCGGCTTTCTGTGCCTCTGTAAAGAACAGAATTTAAGTTGCCATCAGCAAATCCATATTAGATCCTTGCTCTGGCATGACTCTTGGCTGCGGTACTTTGGAAGGAAACAGGCCAGGCTCAAAGACCAAGCAAGGACACAGAGAAAAGTCAATGCAGTCTTAGTGCACTTTAGAACTGTGTCAATTCCCCACCAATTACATACCAAGTTCTTCTTTCAGGGTTTCAGCGTCAAACACTTCTGTCTTCTTAAGACAATCAACTTCCAGACATCCCCTTTTTCCTAGAGAGATGCTTTTAAACAATATCCTCACTTACTATAGGTCAAAACTGTGGCCAAATGAATTATACTCCTGCCGTGATTGTGTTCCAGTCAAAAGAAAAAGTATTTTAAGAAAAAAAAATGTTAATACACTCAATAGAACAGTCCTTTACAAAGATTAATTTTCATTTAAAGTCTATTATCCCTTAAGAATTTATTCATACTCTGTACTGTTTGTTAAAAAAAATTAAAATATTGAAAATGTTAATTACATACTTTATGGACTGCTCAATAATGCATTATTAAAGTAGTTGTGACACATTAACTCTTTAACCATGACAAAAAAAAGATCAAACGTTTCCCTGCAGAGTCACAACCTAATGGCGGTTCAATATTTCATGCAGTGTTGCTACAGGCAAGTGGAATGCTTGTACTGAAACTCTGTCCTGCTGAGAAAACTGACGGTGGTGGATGGAGAGACAACTAAAGGCACACGCCACGTTTGTACATTAGCGGCCAAGTCACTAACGCCTTCACCATAGAGAGCTGCACACTCTGTCTCTTAAGCTGACCCTCGGGCAGCTGGGAACTCCATTGGAGAGTTCTCTGCTCTTTGCTGGAGTGATTAGCCGTTATGCCAACTAGCTAAAGCCAGATGGCTTTTCTAAATGGAAACCATAATATTGGGAATTCTTTTTTATAAATGTTGTTTAAATATCAAGCTATAAATACATTTGTCAACTTAATTCTTCCGTTGTGTGATGAGTAACATTATAGTTAGTATTTTTGGTGCCCTCAAGCACCTTTTAGAGTTTATCCCTTTTCCTTAAGTCTATGTATAAATAAAAGTCAACATAAGGTGTCTAATGACCATTACAATGATGATTAGCAGTGAAGTAGCTTCCTTTTCAGCAACTCAGTTCTATCTTTAGTATGACGGATGTCTCTAATGCCCACCGGAATCCGCCAGGACCCTGGCAACTGTGGTGGGCAGTTCCATGTGAGTTCAAAGCCACCAACATTCACCTGCAGCTGCTCCAAATGATTCTTTGTACATCCTAACATAGTCCTTGGGGCTCACCAGCCTTTTGCAGAGGTATAGCCTGGAAGAGGGGTGAGTGAGGGAGGTTTTCCTCCCAGGAAATCCTCAACCAATGCAGGATGGAAGCCAGTGGAGAAATAAGTTCGTCAGGGTCCATCCGTTGAGAGCCCAATTCTGGTGGTCGCTTTGTACACTTCTCAGAAATTCTAATGTGATGTGGCCATATAGTGTGAACTATGAAACATTCTTAAACCATATTTTATTCCTCTGTCTCAACCCCCTTGTTCACTCAAATCTGCCTGAAATTACTTAACAAACCACCTATAATCAAATTCTTGCATCAAGTTCTCAGTACCTGAGAACACCCAAAGTAGCAGACCCCCTCACTATTGGCAGCTTCTCTTTGTCATAGCACTGACAGTAATATTTTAACTTGTATAACGTAGCTGCTTAATAGTTATCCTCGTGTCTAAATTTTAAGAGCATCTATATACATCATTCATGTAATATTTAAGAACCAGTGTTGCTAAGTTCATGTTACAAATGAGGAAATTCTAGTTCAGGTTTGACTAATTTGGATGATTATACAGACAAAATTTCTCACCTTTGTGATAAATGTTTTACAATAGCTCATCAATTATTTTCCTTCTACTTTTCATACCAGTCAGTCCTCTGGGGAGGTAAACAATGTAAACACTGAAAGTGAAGCACCCATGTGAAGAGAAAGGTCTCATAAAAATGACAACTAGTTACTAAAACTGGGCTTTTGATTGTACAAACCATACCAAAGAAATACCACATGTTCCACCTAAGTATTAAGTTGACAGGATAGAACTGATTCTTTTTTTACTTTTATAGAAATGTTATGCTTTTAAAAAGCATTTAGAATGTGAAACCTGTAAGGCAGGGATGCTTCACATTCATCCTGAAGCAGGAGGACATCCAATAAAAAAAATCTCCACTCAGCATCCAAATATAATTAAAAAGCTATTAAAATGTTTAAAATAAATTGATCCTCCAATAAAAAGGATCACTTCAAAACACAGCAAAACCTAACATCTCACTCTCATTTTCATGTCTCCTCCCTCATTTCCACAGGGAAATGCTCCCTAAATTTTCTATCCATGCATTTGTTAAGCCGCCCAAGATCTAAACCCAACAAAAACTGTTAAAATGAAGACTGCAGAATATATTTTGAAGCTTTCCTTGCTCTTGTACATTTTGTGATAGTTTGACTAGTATAGATATGAACTCTTCTTTAAATGTTTCATAGAATTTTCCTGTGAATTCATATAGTTCTGGACTTGTGTTGGGAGTTTTTTAGATTATCAATTCCATTTTTTGCTAGTAATTGGTCTCTACAGATTTTCTATAAAATCAATTTTTCTAAAAAATAGAACAGGAAAAAAAAGACTTCCAAATTCATTTCAAAAGCCAGCATTACACTGATAACAAAAACAGACAAAAAAAGAAAACCACAGGCCAATATCTCATTAGCAAACCAAATTTAACGATTCATTAATCAAATGGGACTTATTCCCTGGGTGCAAGGATGGTTCAATATCAGCAAATCAATCAACATGATACACCACAGCAACAAAATGAAAGATGAAAATCATATGGTCATTTCAATAGATGGAGAAAAGCATTTCACAAAATCCAATATCCGTTCATAATACAAACTTTCAACAACATAGGTGTTTATAGCGACCATACCTCAACACATTATGAACATATGAAAAACCCAAAGCTAACATCCTACTCAATAGTGAAAAACTGAGAGCTTTTCTCTGAGATCATAAATGATTGGCCACTGTTGCCACTTTTATTCAGCATAGTACTAAATGTCCCAGCTGCAGGAACCAACACAAAAAAGAAAGGAAAGTCACCCACATTGGTAAGAAAGAAGTAAAACTCACTATTTGCATATGACATGATACAATATACAGAAAGTATCAAGGAATCCAACTAAAAACTATTGGAATAAATTTAGTAAATTGCAGGATACAGAATTAACATACAGAAACCTATTGCACTTTTAATCACTAATAACAAAGCAGAGGAAAGAGAAATTAAGGAAACAATTCTATTTACAATTGCAGGAAAAAGAAAAAAAAATGCCTAGGAATAAACTCAGCCAAGAAGGTCAAAGACATGTACTGTAAAAACTGTAAGACACTGATGAAAGCACTTGGAAACAACCAAACAAGTGTAAAAATAATCCATGTTCATGGGTTAGAAGAATATTGTTGAAATGTCTATACTACCCAAAGAAATGGGTTCAGTGCAATCCTTATCAGAATACCAACACCATTTTTCAGAGAACTGGAACAAATAATATTAAAATATGTATGGAACCACAAAGACCCCAAATAGCCAAAGCAATCTTGAGAAAGGAAAGCAAACTTGGAGGTCCTACAATTCCAGATTTCAAGTTATACTACAAAGCTATAGTAATCAACACAATATGGTACCAGAATAAAAATGCACACATAGATCAACTGACCAGAATGGAGAACCCAGAAAGAAACTCATACTCATATGATCAAGTAATCTATGACAAAAGAGGCAGGTGTATGCAATGGGGAAGATAGTCTGTGTAATAAATGGTGTTGTGAAAACTGGACAGATACACACAAAATAAACCTGGATCAGTTTCTTACACCGTGCGAAAACAAAAACACAAAATGAATGAAACATTTAAATATAACACTGGAAACCATAAAACTACTAAAACAAAACCTAGGCACAAATCTCTCGGACACTGGCATTAGCAACATTTTCCCAGATAGGTCTCCTAAGACAAGGGAAACAAAAGTGAAAATGAACTTAGGGGATTACACCCAAATAAAAGGCTTCTGAATAGCAAAGGTAATCGTCAACAAGAAAGACAACCTACTGCATGGGAGAAGATATTTGCAAATGATGTAACCGATAAGGGGTTAATATCCAAAATACACCAAAAAGTTATATAGGCCAACACTAAAAAATCAAATATTTGGAATAAAAAACGGGTAGAAAACATGAACACACATTTCTTAACAAAGAAGATATGCAGATGGCTAACATACACATGAAAAACTGCTCAACATTACTTATCATCAGGGAAATTCAAATCAAAACAATGAGGAGGTTCCAGTTCAAGATGGTGATGTGAGAAGACTCTGAACTCACCTGCTCCATGGAACACACCAAATTATACCTGTTAATAGAACTAATCCTGAGGAAGAATTGAGGCAGCTGCTGTACATCCAAACACAGAATGGCAAGAAAAATGTAAAAGAGACAGAGACACCGTTATGAAGGTAACCTTCACCCCCAACAATATGAATGACAGTGGGGAAGGATAAAACTGAAGGACTGGAAACAGATCTCTCTGTCCTTGGGCACAGAAAAAAAAGCTGCAGATTAAAGAGCAACTAGCATATGAAAAAGACAACCCAAGAAATCTGCTAAGTGGCAGAGGAGCTACAGGAAAGCTCTCCAGGTCAGAGGGCATTGGAGAATGACACAATTAATGCTCCCACCCACCTGAAAATCCTAGACAGGAGCAGGATCTGGACACCATAATGGGTGGGTCCAGTGTCTTCGTGAACTTGCGACCTTGGTGAGCTCAGGGGCCACAAGCCCACACCAGCCCTAGTCATGCTGGTGCACAGAAGAAGCAGCTGAGGTTTAAAAGGGTCAAGGAGCTGTGGGATTCTGTCTCCCTTTCTACCTTGTAAGCCCAGAACAGAGTCTGGGCATCCTAAAGGGTGGGCTCAGATGCCATACTTATTGGATCCCCAGTCCATAACTGGAAGGTTCTATTGTCAAGAAAATGAGTGACTTTAGCAAGCCCGGGATCCACAAGCCCACACCTGCCCTGCTGGGACACACACATAAAAAAATGATTTGAAAGGGCTGAGAGACTACTGGAATGTTCTCTCTCCTCTCCCTTAAAAGTCTCAGACTAGGGAGGGATCCGGATACCATAAAGGGCTGGCCCAGACCTCATAACGGGTGAGTGCATCTTCACTGGAAGATTGCAAAGTCAGCAAGTCCAAGGTCCTTAAGCCCACACCAGCTGCCCTGTGATGCCGGGGCAGAGAAAACAAGCCATGGTTTTGCAGGGTTTTGCTGTCATTTTACTTAATTTTTACATATTTTTTTTCCTTTTGTTTTTCTTTTTTCTTCTTATATTTTACTCTTTTTCTTTATTATTTCTATAAAAAGCCATGGTTGAAAAGGGAAACCACCACATACAGCTGCAGCTCTAGCCAGACAGCAAAATTCACCAAATACACATTGTCTGCACAGGGGACACCAGACACAAGAAAACTACTTCCAGTTTAGAAGTAGTTATTTTGCCTCATCCATAAAAATAAAGTCAAGCAAAATTGGGGAACAGAGGAATATGCTCCAAGAGAAGAAAGAAAAAACTCAGAAAAATAACTAAATGAAACAGAGATAAGCAATGTGCTTAATAATGATTATAAAGACACTCAATAAAATGGAGAAAAGGGTTGAAAGATTCAGTGAGACCTTCAATAAAAAAGTAGAAAATATTAAAAGAACCTATCAGGTTTGGATAATACAGTAACTGGAAAGTCATACTAGAGGGAATCAATAGGACATGAGATGCCTCAGAAGAACGTATCTGCGATCAGGAAGACAGGCTAATGCAAGTCATACAGGCTGAAAAGCAAAAAATAAAAATTTTAAAAATGATGATAGATTACAAGATATTTTGAACAATATGAAGCAAACAAACATTCCCATTATAGGGGCCCTAGAGAGAAAGAAAGATGTAGAAAACTTATTTAAAGAAATAATAGCTAAAAACTTCCCTAGTGAAGGAAATAAGACATCAAGAATCACTGAGAGTTCCAAACAAGATGAATCCAAGGAGGTCCACATTCTGACACATAGTAATTAAAATGTCAAAGATTAAAGATAAAACAATAATTTTAAAAGCAGCAAGAGAAATAAAAATTTACCTGCAAAGGAAAACTTAGAAGGCTATCAGCTGATTTTTCCACAGAAACTTTGCAGGCCACAGGGGTTTGGCATGATATATTCGAAGTGTTAAAAGGAAGAAAAAGAGAAAAAAAACACCTACAACCAAGAATATTCTACTTGGCAGGATTAGCATTCAGATTGGAAGGAAAGATGAAGAGTTTCCCAGACCAAAAAAACAAACAAACAAACAAAAAAAAAAACGAGTTTTTCACCAATAAATCATCCTTAGAAGAAGTGTTAAAGGTATTTCTTTAAGTAGAAAAAACTGGCCATATTGGGACATAAGAAACGATGAATTTAAAAAATGAAATATTTATGAATGTGTTTGAACTCAAATAACCAACAAATTAATATGGAGTGGTATTTATGTAGGATGTTATATATGAACCTCGTGGTAACCACAAATCCAAAACCTATGATAGAAACTCAAAAAATAAAGTGAAAGAAAACTAAACCAAAAATTATACTTATCAATCACAAATAAAGTGCAAGAAGGAACCAAGTAGAACTAAAAAACCAAACAACAACAAGAAAACAAAAAAGTATAATAAGTACATAGCTATCAATAATTACTTTATATGTAAATGGACCAAATGCTCTAATCAAAAGGCAGAGTGGTGGAGTGTATTAGAAACAGACAAACAAGCAAACAAAAATACCCATCTATATGCAGCCTGTAAGTGACACAACTCAGACCTAAAAATGAATACAGCCTGAAAATAAAGGAATGGAAAAGCATTCACCATGTAAATGGAAGAAGGGGAAAAAACCAGGGTAGCAATACTTGTATCAGTCAAAATCGTCTTTAAAAAAAGACTAACAGGGGCGTCTGGGTGGCTCAGTCTGTTAAGCATCTGACTTCGGCTCATGTCGTGATCTCACACTTCATGAGTTCGAGCCCTGCACCCGGCTCTGTGCTGATAGCTCAGCCTGGAGCCTGCTTCAGATTCTGTGTCTCCCTCTGCCTCTCCCCTGCTCACTCTCTGTCTCTGTTTCTCTCTCAAAAGTAAATAAACATGACAAAAGAATTTTTTAAAAGAAAGACTGTAACAAAACACAAAGAAGAGCACTGCAAAATAGTAAATGGATCAATCCAAGATGAGGATATAATTATAAATGTTTATAAATCCAATAATTGAATACCTAAATACATAAAGTACCTATTAATGGACCTAAAGATAGAAATTTGTGGTGATATAATAATAGTAGGAGTCTTGGGGCGCCTGGGTGGCGCAGTCGGTTAAGCGTCCGACTTCAGCCAGGTCACGATCTCCCGGTCCAGGAGTTCGAGCCCCACGTCGGGCTCTGGGCTGATGGCTCAGAGCCTGGAGCCTGTTTCCGATTCTGTGTTTCCCTCTCTCTCTGCCCCTCCCCCGTTCATGCTCTGTCTCTCTCTGTCCCAAAAATAAATAAACGTTGAAAAAAAATTTTCTTTTTAAATAATAGTAGGAGTCTTTAACACTCTACTTAACCAATAGATAGATCATCCAGACAGAAAATCATTAAGGCAACAGTCTTTGAATAACACATCAGACCAGATGGACATAACACATATGTACAGAAACCACAGAATCCACATTCCTTTCAAGTGTACATGGAACATTCTCTGGGATAGATCACATACTAGGCCATAAAACAAGCCTCAATAAATTTAAGATTGGTATCATACATCTTTTCCAACCACAACAGTATAAAGCTGGAGATACATCATAAGAAAAAAATAACGCAAACACTTGGAGACTAATCAACATACTGAACAACTAATGGGTCAATGACTAAATCAAAGAAGAAATAAAAACACATGGAGACAAATGAAAATGAAAACACAATGGTCCAAAATCTCTTGGACACAGCCAAGGCAGTTCTAAGAGGGAAGTACATAGCAATGCAGCCTTACTTCAAAAAACAAGAAAACAACAACAACCACCACCACCTATGCTTACATCTAAAGGAACTAGAAAATGAAGAATAAACCCTCAAGTGAATAGAGGAAAGGAAATAATGAAGAGCATAGGAGCAATAAATGATATAGAGACAAAAAATAATACAAAAAAATCGATGAAACCAAGAGCTGATTCTGTGAAAAGATAAACAAAATAAACAAAATTAAAAAAAAAAGATAAAACCCATAGCCAGACTCATCAAGAAAATAAGAGAACCCAAATTTATCCTCTTATAACCCTTTGTATTTCTGTGGTTCCAGTTGTTTATTTTCCTCTCTGTTTCTGATTTTATTTAAGAGAATACTATGAAAAATTATATGCCAACAAAGTTAACAACCTAGAAGAAATAGATAAATCCCTAGAAATGTAACAACCTTCCAAAACTGAACGAGGGAAAAATAGAAAATCTGAACAGACTGATTACAAGTAACAAAATTGTTTGGGCCAGATGGATTCACCTGTGAATTCTACCAGATATTTAAAGAAGAGTTCATACTTATTCTCTCAAACTATTTCAAAAAGTAGAAGAGGAAGAAATGTTTCCAGATATATCCTACAACACCAGCATTACCCTAATAGCAAAACCAAACAAAAATATAAAAAAGGAGAACTACAGGTCAACATCCCAGATAAACATAGATACAAAAATCCTGAACAAAATATTAGCAAACCATATAATACTATAAATTAAGAAGATAATTCCAGAAAAAAAGATGATTCACAAAAATTAGGTGAGATTTATTTCGGGGATGTAATGATGGTTCAGTATTCACAAATGAGTAAGTGACATCAATAAAACAAAGGATAATACCCATATGATAATCTAGTAGATGCAGAAAAAGCATCTGACAAGATTGAAATTCCCTTATAATAAAATATGTTAGAAAAATGGGGATAGAGGGAATATTCCTCAACATAATGAAGGCCATATGTGAAACTTCACAGCTAACAGCATACTGAATAGTGAAAAACTGAGAGATTTTCCTCTAAGATCAGGAACAAGACAAGTATTTGCACTCTTTCCACTTTCATTCAACATAATACTGTATGTAGCTCCTGTTACTAGCTGTAGTAATCAGACAAAAGAAGAGGCATCCATATTGGTAAAAATTGAAACTGTCATTATTTGTAGAGGACATGATACTGTACATAGAAAATCCTAAAGACTCCACACACACACACAAAATTACTAGAATAAATGAATTCAGTAAAGTGAAGGATACAAAATTAAAACCCAGAAATCAGTAATGTTTCCATAAACTAACAAAGTTATAGAAATGTAAAAATAACACCATTTTTAATTGCACCAAAAAGAATAAAATACCCAGGAGTAAACTTAACCCAAGACAAAAAAAAAATTTACTCTGAAAACTATAAAACACTGATCAAAGAAATTGAAGAGTATGCAAACAAAAGATATTCCATGCTTATATATTAGAAGAACATTGTTAAATGTCCATATTACCCAAAGCAATATATGGGTTCAATGCAATCTCCATCAAAATCTCTACCAACATAATTTTTCACAAACTAGAATAATCCTAAATTTGCATGGAACCACAGAAGACCCTGAATAGCCAAAGCAATTCTGAGAAAGAATAATGAGGCTGGAGGTATCAAACTCCCAGATTGCAAGATATACTACAAAGTTGTAGAATCAAAACAGTATGGTACTGGTGCAAAAATGCTCACATAGACCAGAAAAGAATAGGGACCCCAGAAATAAACCCACATAAATATGGTCAGTTAATCTATGACAAAGGAGGTAAGGATATACAGGTGGAAAAAGACAGTGTCTTTAATAAATGCTGCTGTGAAAATAATAAAAACTGGAAAAGAATAAAACTGGACTACAGTGTAACACCATACACAGAAATAATCTCAAATGGATTAAAGACATAAACTTGAGGCCTGAAACCATAAAAAGCCTAGCAGAGAACATAGGCAGTGATTTCTCAGACAGTGACATTTTTCTAGATATGTCTCTTAAGGCAAGAGAAACAAAAGCAAAAACTATCCAACTACATCAAAATTAAAAGCTATAACACAGCAAAGGAAACATTCCACAAAACAAAAAGACAACCTACTGAATTAAAGAAGATATTTGCAAATGATATATATGATAAAGCATTAATATCCAAAATATATAAATACTTTATACAAATCAACGCACACACAAAAAAAATTAAAACATGGGCAGAGGACCTGAATACACATTTTTCCAAAGATCTAAAGACAGCCAACATAAACATGAAAAGATGCTCAACATCACTCATCAGCAGGGAAATGCAAATCAAAACACCATATGCCTGTCAGAATGTCTAAATCAAGAAAACAAACACATGTTGGCAAGGATGTAGAGAAATAGGAATTCTCATGCACTGTTTGTGGGTATGTATAGCCACTGTGGAAAATAGTACAGAGATTCCTAAAAAAAATTAAAAATAGCGGTACCATATGATCCAATAATTCCACTATTGGGTATTTACCCAGGGAAAATGAAAACACTGAGAAGATATATTCTTATATTGAAGAATGATTTACAATAGCCAAGACATGGAAGCAACCTAAGTGCCCATCAATAAACAAATAAATAAGGAAACTGTGTACACACACACAGTTCTATCTATCCATCTATCTATATCTGTAGTGGAATATTACACAGCTATAAAAAAGGTGGGGATCATAACACTTGAGACAACAGGATGGGCTTAGCGTGAAATAAGTCATACTGAGAAAGACAAATACCATATGACTCCACTCATAAATGGAAATGAATACACAAAAACCAGAATCAGAACTATAAATACAGAAAACAAACATGGTTGTCAGAGGCGAGGGGGTTGGGCAAAATGGATACAGAAGACTGGGAGGTACAGGCTTCCAGTTATGGAACAAGTAAATCATGGGGTAAAAGGTGCAGCATAAGGAATATAATCGACGCTATCGTAGTAGCACTCTATGGTGTCATACGGAAGCCATACTTGTAAGAAGCATAACATAAATATATACTTGTTGAATCTCTCTGATGTGTGCCTGAAACTAATGTAACATTGTGTACCAACTATACTTCAATACTTCAGTAATGAAAAAAAATGCAGACTACACATCCCTTATTTTTACTTTTTACAAATATGTATAGAACATACTATGTTTCAGGGACTGTTTTAAGGACTCTACATATATTAACTCAACAAGCCTAATAATAATCCTGAGGAAGTTGCATTCATTATTCCCATTTTGAAAAGACTCCAGTGAAAATTTTCTGTCATTGACTAAATCTCTACATGCTCTAAGAAACTGTTGACTTACTTTGTCTGCTCTTTGCTTTCCCACCTCTGGATTCCCCACTATTTCCCATTTAGTCCCCGTTGCTAAGTTCACATCTGGGGCAATTTTCAATTTTCATGATTATGACACTCTCCAATAATTCCACGGTTAATAATTCTGCCACCCCTTCACCAATAGTATACTTCTCCCCATTGATCATCAACCACAGAGAAAAGGAAAAAAAAAACCTGATAATACATTTGTTGACCTGTGGGACAAAGTCAACTGATGTAATATACACACAATATGAATCTGTAGACGCAGGGGGAAAAATACTTGTAGAATGTTGGCTGAAAAATTACTAGATTTGATGAAAAGTATAAACCTTCAGATCCTAGAAGCATAATCAACACCAACACGAAAAAACATGAAGAAAATCATACAAGACTGTATAGTCACATTCTTGCAAACCAGGTATAAAATGAAAATCTTTTAGCATCTAGAATTACAAATATCATGTACAAAGGAATATAATGTACAAAGGAACAAATATAATATGATGGTAGGTTCATTCTCAGAAGATAAACTGTCTGGTTCTGAAGACAATAGAACGATATCTTCAAAGTTCAGAACAAAAAATTATCTGTCATTTAGACTTTTACACCCAACGAAAATGTCTTTCAAGAAAGTAGATAGACAGTGTCAGAAATATTTTGAAAATGTATATAGGCAGAAGAAGAATAACAACAAATGCACTTTTGACTTACAGGAAGGAAAGGAGAGCTCTTGAAAGGGTGAACATATGACTTAGAAATATATTTCTCATTTTAACATCTTTGAGATAATTCAGTACATAATAATTTTTAAAGCACAAATAAAACTAATCTATTTTAGTGTTTACAATGTATGTACAATAAAATATATGACAAGAGTAACACATAAGATAGGAGTAGGGACATTAAAGCATACGGTGGTACTGTTCTTACATTCTGCATACTCTGTGTTTGAAGGTAGACTGTGTAAGATAAAACAATACATCTGATAACCTTCCAGCAACCACTAAGATGTAATAACAATTAAAAAGCGAGATTTAGCTAGTAAGATCATAAAGAAAATGTAAGATTTTTAAAAATTCATTAATCCATCAGAAGACAGCAAAAAGCAAAAGAATGAACAAAAAGAGAAAAAAGTTGAAAGCAAAAGTTGGTCTGTTGAAACCTAGATACATTAATACACATATGATTAAGTGCCCTAAAATTCCCAAATAAATGGGAAACCTATCAGTTATAAGCAAGCCCAAGTACATGAAGTATATTAGGAAATATACACTAATATAAAAGGCATTAATATTAAAAGCAGTTAAAAATAGAAAGGTGAGATAGGTAAAGTGAGCACTAATCAAAGAAAGCTGAACTTATATTAATATCAGACAAAAACGATTTTAGAACAAGGAGGTATTGCAGAAGGGTGGACAATATGTAATACACAATACATAGTAACAAAGCAGCCAATTTATCAAAAGGATATAAAGTAATATTAAATATTATGTATATTAAATAACAGAACTTCAGGATAAATGAAGCAAAAACTGAAAGAAGTGAAATAAATCTACAGTTACAGTTGGAGATTAATTCTCTTATTAACAGAACACGTAGATATAAATTAATAAGTATATGGAAACTTAACCTATTAACTAAATTGACATATTTGCTTTTTTAAAACACCCCTCCATGAGAGAATACTCATGGAACATTCACCAAGATAGTCTATAATCTGGGTCATTAAAAGATAGCTAAATAAATTTAAAGTGTTTAAAATTATATAAACAATATATTCTCTAATCACATCAGCATTAGACTAAAGATTGAAGCAACACTATCTGGAAAATCTCCAAATATTTGGAAATTAAACGACGTGCTTCCAAATAACCCACAGGTCAAAATAGGTACCACAAAGATAATAAGAAAATATTTTGAAATGAAAATGGAAACAAATCACTGTATAAAATTGTGGCAGATCAAACCCAGCAATTTAAAAAATTCATGATGTAGTCTGACCAAGTGGAGTCCATCCCAGGAAATCAAAAGTTCAAAATTTGAAAACTGATGCAATTTACAGTATTAGCATAATGAGTGTTAAAAACCACCTGATCATATGAATAAAGGGACTTTTGACGAATATTCAACACTCATTTAGGACACAAATTCTCATTTCTCTGGGTGCTGATGAAAGTTCTTCAACCCAGTAAAGGGTACCTACAGGAAATTTATAGCTAATTTCTTAATGATGAAAGCTTGAAAACATTTCTCATAAGATTAGTAACAAGGCAACAATGTCTAATTTTACAATTCTATTCACATTGTAGGGGAGTTCCTAGCTAGTGCTAGAAGTAAAACAAAATTAGTGAAACTGTCTTGATTTATATGATGTCATCACCACTGTAGAATTTAAAATAATACAGGGGCACCCAGGGTGGCTCCATCGGTTAAGTGTCAGAATTCTGCTCAGGTCATAATCTCATGGTTCATGTGTTCAAGCCCCGCATCAGGCTCTGTGCTGACAGCTTAGAGCCTGGAGCCTGCTTTGGACTTTGCGTTTCTCTCTGCCCCTACCCAACTCGTACTCTGTCTCTCTCTCTCAAAAATGAATAAACTTTAAAAAATTAAAAAAATAATAATAAAATAAAATAATCTATACAAACCTACAAGGACAAGTGTGTTAACAAGTTGCTGGGACAAGGCCAAAATTTAAATCAATAGCAGCCATGAATTAGAAAATGAAATTTTAAAATTATACTATTTATAATAGTATTACATATAAGGAATTTATAATAGAATTACTTATAAGGAATACATATTTTTAAAAAAAGCATGTGCAAGACTGTGTGCTCAAACTATAAATCATAACCAAGAGAAATCATAAAAGGCTTAAGGAGAGGTAGAGACCAGAAGATGATATTTTTAAAATGTACACATACCCATCTGTAGTTGGTGTATAGAATCAACACAATTCCAATCAAGAGCCTGATGGCTGTTTTTGTTTCTCTGGTATGTATAGAAATTGATGTAGTGACTCTAAAATTTCTATGAAATCACAGAGGGTCCAGAAGAGCCAAAATGAGTTTTAAAAAGAACAGAGTTGGAAATTTTAGACATTTTTTTTTAAACTTATGGAGCTAAAGTAATCAACATGGTGCAGAATTGGTGGAAGGAGAGACAAGTAGCTCCATGCAACTAGAGACGAAGCCCAGAGGTAGGCCAACACATATAAGGTAAAATGATTTTAGACGAAAAGTGGAGTTTATTCACTAAGGAAAAGATCATCTTTTTTAACATCCACACCAAAAAGATGAAACAGTTTCACTGCACTCTTTAACACGGACACTATATAAAATCCAGATGCTTTTACCATTGCCACACCTCGCAAGCAAGATAGATTTAGACAAGTTGCTAAATTTCCGATTTATTCCCCATAGTAAACTTATTTCAAAGAGCTGCATTAGGACCCATTGAGATAATGTGTATGTGAGCACTTAGCAAGTGCAAATTATAAAGTTCTCTACGGACCGTAATTATTGTTTGCATTAGTATTGAAATAATGGCAAAGATAATACCTATGTCATAGGATTTTATGAGCATAATTGATATGAAAGGCTTGGAATAGTGACTGGAACATAATAGTCTTTCAATAAATCTGAGCTTTTAGTAAAAATGATCATTACAGCCTTAGTAGGAGCTACAATTTGTGTGATTCATCAGGACATTCTTGGGTCTAACCACATGATTTCTGGAATAATTATTGACAAAAATCACTATTTACCTTTTAAACGACTTCATGTGTTGTTTGTTGAAGATTAAAGGGGCTTCTCATCGACCTTCATATTCGCCATTTCAAACCATTTCTTGATGTTCCATCCCTTAGAACCCTAAGGAAAGGAAATTAGCAGCAAATGTTGATGAGGAAGACAAGCTCTCATCATCTCCCTGAGTAAGATAATACATCCAGTCTAGTTAATACTGTGGAATTACCAGAGCATTAGTTTGCCTACTGTAATACTAATTTTGAATTCTTTGAAGAGTTGTCTTTTGATTTGCCTTTTCTCTCAACGTTCTCTGAATTTAGTGCCTTTTGCTATTGCCAATAAAAGTTTGAGATACAGACTTAGGATGGTTCGCCTAAGCTTTTTCAACGTTAGGATGGTGTAAAAGTGATACACATTCAGGAGAAAATACACTCGGAATGTTGAATTCAGATCTTTTCCTGAGCTGGTGATTTGTGGTTTGAGGTCTCTGGTGATGCTGGGCGGTGACAAGTAGCATCTCCCAGTCATGTGTGCGGTCACCAGGATGAGGAACCAATGCTCTGACAACCATCCTATAGCCACACAAACCCTTCTGTTTGTCACTCTCAGAACAGTATTTAATAAATTTCATAGACAGTCAACGCTTCATAAAAGGTGCTTGGGGTTAGATGATTTTACCCACTGTAGGCTAATACAAGCCTGAGTTCTGAGTACATTCAAGGGAGCCTACGCTAAACTATGCTATTCTATAGGTTAGTGTATTCGATGCATGTTGACTCACCGTATTTTCAGCTTACCGTGGATTTACCAGGACGTAACCCCATTGTAAATCAAGGAAGACCTGCATAGGAAATACATCAAGGATGCAGACTGTGAAAATCATGGAAAAGATTCGGCACTTAGACTACCAAGGTCATTCATAATACTTCATTTCTAGAGGAAAAAAAAGTGCCTTTACACCGTGTGGGTTTGTTGTCTTTGTAAAAACTTTGTGAACATTACTGTGGTTATAGTATTTTTAAACATAATTAATTTCTCATGAATCTAGTGATCATTTCAATTGACCTGTGTGATAAAGAAGTTACATTTCTGATTATATTCATCTTCCACCTAGAAACACAATGTTCTGAAGCAAGTAGTTAGCTTTTAGCCGTTTACACATGGTCAGGTAGTGAAGATTAATTTTTAAATTTACTATCTTATTTATTATTTATTTATTTATTTGAGAGAGGGAGGGAGGATGGGGGGCAGAGAGAGACAGGGAGAGAGAGAGAGTCCCAAGCAGGCTCCACACTCCACCTGACACAGGGCTCAATCTCACCACGGTGAGATCATGACCTGAGCCCATGTCAAGAGTCAGGTGCTTAATGAATTGAGCCACCCAGGCATACCAATTGATTACCATTTTTAAATACTTTTTTTTAATTGGTAGTTTGTATAAGTTACTTCATGTTTTCTGACTTTCAAATTAGACATTTTATAATGAGGGATTATGGATTCTTACATCAGGAACTCTAGACCTTCCTGTTGGATTTGGGGTGAACAGGACACCTGCAATGATTAGGCTCCTTGGTTAGCATTATTATATGGAGGCATGAGCAAATTCAAAATGCTTTTAGTACAAAAGTTTACCCAAAACAAAGTTAACAGTTCTTAATTTTGTGGTTACACATTTAACATCAATTACTTAATATGCATTCTTACTCAAGACTCAGAAGAAACAAGCATGTTTGAGGGGTGGCTGTGTGGGGGCAGAAGGGAAATGGCAGTCAAGAGAGGGACCCTCACCTCCTTGGACACAATGCACGTGCTTTTGAAGAAAAACTGCTATAGAATTGCCGTCATTTGAAAACTCCAGGTCAAACAGTACATTAGAAATATACTGGAATGCTCAATTCCTAGTGTAGCCTTATGAAAGGCTTATCAAAACTTCTGTGTTTTTATTTATTTATGAGAAAGAGCAGAAGCCAGGGAGAGGCAGAGAGAGACGACGACACAGGATCCAAAGCAGGCGCCAGGCTCTGAGCTGTCAGCACAGAACCCCGACGTGGGGCTTGAACCCATGAACCATGAGATCATGAACTGAGCTGAAGTCAGACACCCTGCAGACTGAGCCACCCAGGCACCCCCCCATCCTATTTATTGATCAGCTTCAATTTTACTTTTTCCACTGTATGTAACTTGCAAAACCCCTTTTTTAAATTTTATCTATTTTGAGAGAGAGAGAGAGAGAGAGAGAGAGAGAGAGAGAGAGAGAGGATATGACTGAATCCCAAGCAGGCTCCACACTGTCAGCACCGAGCCCAACTCGGGGCTTGATCACATGAACAGTGAGATCACAATCTGAGCTGAGATCACGAGTCCGACACTGAACCCACTGAGCCACCTAGGCACCCCACAAATCCCTTTTTAATTTGGTCCTAGTAAAATGCACGTTCTAAATGCCAATGCATATTGGATATCGTATATTTGTTACTTAAATGCTAAGTGAGATTAGAGAAACCTTTTGGGAATACATGACAATAAGGGCAGCCATTCAGCTATAGTAATTTCCCACAAATTGGTTTGATAGGCTAATAAAACCAAGTGAAGATAGTATTAGACACATTCTCGATCTTTTAATTAGAAATACCACTGGCTATGACACTATGCAGTCAACATATTCCAGCCATTTTGCTGGTATTTTACTCAGGCTAGGTCTAAATGATTAAGGTTTTATTTTGGTACCCTGTGAAGTCATCATTTTGGGAGGCTACGGTAAGACTAACATAATAAAATTCCTTTACTGCTCTACATTACGGATGATTTCACTCAGGATTTTATGTGTCTCATTAAACAACTTGAATGCATTGCTTAGAATACCCTGTGATGCCAGGTAAGCAAATAATGACTTTGAAGATATTTGGTGACATAATGACATCATCAGCTGCTGGTTTTTGCATTGGCTGTGTCACTTTCTGAAAAAATGATTTGCTTAAGGAATTGTGTTAAATGTACCCCTTTCTTTGTTGACAAGGAAAAGAGAAGAGATTGGAAACAGAGCACTGTGTACATCCATACTGCCAAATGCAAGATTTAGCTACGTTGTAAAAAAAAAAAAATTAGCATTTAGAAAAAAAAAATCTCAAATTCTAGTTGAATTCTGCTGGGGTTTGTAGTCCAAGGCCGTATTTTGTTTCGTTTTTCTTCTTTCTTCATTAAATTCTTTTTCTTCATGAGTTGTCAAATACTTCTTAATTGAGTAGGTGTACATATCCATGGAAACTCATTGCTTGGAGAAAAGGCCAATTAAACTCATTTACATTACACAT
Source organism: Acinonyx jubatus (assembly GCF_027475565.1). Taxonomy (NCBI): domain Eukaryota; kingdom Metazoa; phylum Chordata; class Mammalia; order Carnivora; family Felidae; genus Acinonyx; species Acinonyx jubatus. Next base: position 3,223,924 of record NC_069382.1, on the reverse strand, counting down.
AAACTCCTTTTTTAAAAAGCTTATTTGAGAGAGACACAGGGCTTGTGCAAGCAGGGAAGGGGGGGAGAGAGAGGATCCCACAGGGGAGGGGCAGAGAGAGGGGGAGAGAGAGAATCCCAAACTCAGAACTGTCAGCACAGAGCCCCATGTGGGGCTCAAACTCAGGAATCCTGAGATCATGCCCTGAGCTGAAACCAACAATCAGACACAACAGACTGAGCCACCAGGTGCTCCTAAATCAAAACTCCTTCTAATTAGGTGCCTCAAATATGCATTTGATAGCAATTCAGTGTTTCAAGAAATCAAACAATCTTTCCAGTTCGGTGAGCAGAAATATTTAGAATTTCAAAATTTTTATGTCATAAAATTACTTGAAAACAATTATCAATATTACAGGATATGGAAGAAGAATTACAGTTGAAATAGGACATTTCATAGCATCCAATTAAAATGGTAGTTTGGGGACTTAGTTATTTAGCAAGAATCAAGCTTATTGTTTAATTAAAATATATAGTGTTCTTGTTTTTAAATGTATGTTAATATAATTTTATCATAACATAGATTTATTATGAAAATTCCTGAAGCGGGACCAAAGACGAATTTAAAATTATATATTGGTTGGCAGTATGTGACTTACGTGTTTTTTTTTTTCATTGCATACCAATGTACACACAACCCTCTCCTCCACACCCCACTCCCACACACTTGGGCACTAACTGAAGTTTTAGTAAATCTATTGAATATTGGGTCTTAAATGCTACTTTTCCCCCCCTCTGAGCCATCTCTATATGATAAATATTGTCGTTATTTTTTGACACTTTAAAACATCTTTTTTTCCTCAATTACTAACATAATTACATAGAAAAATACAGATTTTCAAAAATATTAAAATTATATATCATCCTGAACTGGCCATCATTAATCTTCTGGAGCTTGTTTTCTATTATTTTCTATATGTAAAATTATAATTTTTCTCTATTTAAATATTGGTGGTAGAACTTTTCAAAAATCATACTCAAAATATTTCATGGTTAAAATAACTACAATACAAAGTAAATAATTTGTAATATCTTATAAAAGAAACTGGGCACAGGTTATCTACCTTTACATTATTTATACATCTCCAGGTCTCCAGTTTTTATCTTTGAAACCAAGATTTTTAAGATTTTTTTCAAGGTGAACTACTTCAAATCAAAGGAATACTTGTGGGTTGGGTTCCTGAGTACAGCCTGTCATTCACAAACAGTCTGACTGGTTTATTCTCCATTGATAAACTCAACAATTTATGCATCTTAGGAGATTAATCTGTCAGATTGTTGGCTCAATATTTACTATATCAGAATAACTGTCCTATCATCATTAATGCAAAATTCCATTTCATACCCTTGCAGCCCCTGGCCATGAGTGATAAGTTTTAAGAAGCAAACAAATAATGGGGCACCTGGAGGGAGTGGAGCTCAGTCGGTTAAGCGTCCGACTTCATCTCAGGCTATGATCTCGCCATTCTTGAGTTCAAGCCCTGCGTTGAGTTCTGTGCTGACAGCTCAGAGCCTGGAACTTGCTTTAGTTTCTCTGTCTCCCTCTCTCTCTGCTCCTCCCCTACTCACACTCTTTCTCTCAAAAATAAATAAACATTAAAAAAAAAACAACTTTAAGAAGCTAACAAATACTACTGTTAGAGAATGGTACAAGTTTATCATGTAGATATATAGTTATCACATTTAATAATTCACTTCTGAAGGATGTTGCTTTGTATAAAAAAGATGACATATTATGTAACTATCTAATGAAAATATTTGGACTTATCCAAAGTGTCAAGTTAATAACAAAGGGACTTCACTTGGATCGTCTGTGTTCCACAGAGATTGTTGAGATGAGAACGATCACTTATATTTAGGTCTCTAATTGTTGTAGAGCGACAGCTAGTGCCGTCGACTATAAAGAAAACCTCCTCGGCTACCCTCATTCCAAATAATTAAAGCGAGGCGCCCGCAGAGAAGCCTAGAGTGACAGCCAGCACATGGCAGCTGGGGTTGTCCGGGGCCCACGCTGATTTCCAAGTACTGACTAAAAGAACAAGACAGGTCCGTGGCATCAATCATCTCTAATTATTCCCCAGCAGAACCTCTCCTTTTTTGCCCAATCTTTATGGCAGTGTGCTCAATTTGCTGGTTCCTACCTGGACTGCTGCTGGTTCCCATTGAACAGAACCTTTCAGTGCGTTCATCCATTGCTTAGAAGTTATGTACACTTGTGTTTTTTCCCAAAACATGAATGACATAAGGAATCATTCCCTTTAACCTGTGATTTTTTTTTCTTAAGCTAGAAAGAAAAGGTACATTGTCCGTAATTTTGATTTTCCCGTATAGTAAAGCTTTGTAAGCACAAAGTCATTCACTGGATAGCAAAACTATAGGGCACTGAGGTGAAATGCAGATTCAGTGCCTTAGTTTTGCTAACTCAGAGTTAGCAAGCATTAGCAACATATTCATGTTCATTTAATGCTCCATACGATGCGCACTTCCAAAGGATTTTACGTAAGTGAACTTATGTCATCCTCATAATATATTTGGGAGCCAGAGAAGTGTGTCTATCAAGTGTTTTATAATTAGGGACTGTGTTTTACACTTGGCTGTTTTGAAATTGGGGCTGTGTGATAGAACAAGGTCAATCTAAGTGAGCATATGACTAGTGACTAGAAATGGCATTTAATGAAGTTTCATGGCTGTTTAAACTGTAGATCAAGTTTCCTGTTGAATGTACAATTCAAGTAATATTCTGTGAGGCTCTCACTGCATAGGAATCAATCACATCTTACCTAGTGATATCTTATTTGATGTTTTCATAAAGAAAATAAAAGTATAGATGGGTAAAATGTCTGTTATTAATGTACGTGAAAATCTGCCAAATGAAATAACCAATTATAGCTGATAAATATCCTGATCTGGATTTTGCTAAAATATAGAATACAATACCTCTGAGAATCTTCCACATAATAATTCTGTTATGCTAATTATTCTAACAATTTCCATTTCTACTCTTGGAGCTTTTGTAATTTGGAACATTTTTAGAGAAAAATAAAGGTCATAGTCTTGCTTTTTAAATTCATCATTTTAACAGAGGAAATGTGTGAATAGGAGCATGATTTTAAATGTTAGATAGAAACGTGTTATAATTATGAAGTGAGCACAATGAAAAAATGATTGAGGGTAGGTTTGGGAGTTCAAATCTGGGTTCCTCTTGATTATATGTATCACTGAGCTTCAATCTGGGTGCCTGGTAAATTTTTAGTAAATACTACTTCCATCTGTCTTCCACTCTCCTAATTATAATGTTCTTCTTGGAAAACTCAAACAAACCTACCAACCTTGTGTCCCTTACTGAACACCGGGTGCGGAATGCATGAGCCTGGCCTACCTACTGGGGGGGGATGATTTCCAACTACCGTCACACTCCTACAGAAGGTAGCAATGATCTTGCCCTGCTGTCATTAGCTTTCCTTCAGGTTTTGAAAATATTTGCAAGATAATCAATTGCTCATTTTGAAAATTGTGGCAATTTTCCCTTACAACTACTCTGATTATGGATTTCTGTGGACACAAGATGGAAATTAGTGCAAGATGACTTATCTTTTTCCTCTGTATTTACATGTCAACTCTTGTAGCAATTGAACACACTCACCTACACTTATAGGTACCAGAGTGCAGGTTAAATCAATGAACAGACCACGGATGGATTGAGTGGGTTTATCAATCAACTCTTTACTGATTCACTTGGATTCAAATAGAATTCAGATTCTGGTCTACCCAGGATTCTCATGGTCTTTGTAATGTTATTAGACTTCATTGTGAAGTCTCACCATTTTAAATCTAGACTTTCCATTTTCAAAAACATGCCTTAAAAGGTTAAACTGTGTAGACTGTTATGAGGGCACAGTAAACACAGCATGTTCATATATTGTGGCCAATATTTGTCTAATATGTTCCTCTGCAATGGCCTGTGAGTTTTTTGCACCCAACACCTTGCTTTATGTTTTTTTGTATTTTTCACCTACACACACCAGAGAGTCTACCAGAGATAGGAATATAGCTTTGTTGAATGTGACCGACCGGGTCACAACAGAGAAGTACATCCACCTTGGACTAATTGGTCCCAAGATATAAATGATAAAAATCAAACTCATCATAAAGTATATAACCCTCAATAAATCTGACCTGTGTTTTTGCTTTAAGGAACTTCCCATCATTCTAATCACACAAGAGGCACACAAATTGGATGAATATTTTCAAAAATAATTACATTTTTGCCTGAGTGTAAGAACTATCAGTCTCTTACCAAAACACCACACTCGAAAATTAAACATTCTAAAACTCCTGCTTGCTCTTGTCTTTTCTAAAGTATCATACTCTGTGCCTGGACTCTCATCTCTTCCCTTGTCAAAGACTTCCCAAACCTTTTTCCCAAAAAGAGGGTAGTGAGGGGGCAGGCAAGAGCACACACAGCGGTAAACACTGCTTTCCCTACCTCCTACACACATTCCCATAGATTATTCTTATGTATCCATTTTAGCGGGACTAAGTTGAAAGTCTTTTAAAACAGTTTAAGATAGTTCAGGTGATAGAACAGTGTCTTTAGTTTGCAAAGAAGCACATTTTAAAAGGAGCCCCCCAAAAAGTATTTTAAACTAATCAGTTTCACATGTACTATAAATCTTAATTCATCTTTTTGTTTTAATCACATTGCTGAATACGGCAATTAATGAGGTCCCACCATCAAGTTGTGTTTGAAATAAATCCATTACTATACTATGTAAGAATCCAAATATATGATGAGCCTGATGACTAGGAGGAAAATGATGTCTTTTTTTTTCTTTTTAATGAGACATTTTACCATAATTTAAAAAACATTTTTCCTACTCTGGGAATACAAAATATTTACAAAATTTTTAGGATGTTAGAAAGCAAAAATGTAAAATGCATATACTCTTAAGTTGTTTTTTTTTTTTACTAGAAGTGTGTTCTCACTGGAATAAGAAATTCTGAAGCATATTTCAATTTCATAAAATCACGAATTCTAGTAACGATTGTGTAGAAAAGAGAAAATGAAATACCTTATGTGTACCCTTAAAATTCAACACCTTTAACTTTTGTTATTAGTGATTCATTACGTTCTACTTTTTTAAAGCAATTAACATTAAAGTCCACCCCAAATGAATAATGTTCTTGTAAGTTTATTGGACAGGCTTTTTGAGGATTCCTTAACAACATACAAAATGTCAGGATAAATGTTTGGTGAAAGATGATATTGTTTACAGGCTTTTAACTAGCCACAGTACTAATTAAACTGCAATAAGTTGAACTTTAATTCTGCGGCTTGATTGATTTAATAAGGGTAACATCTGCCACTTTCCCTCGACTTAGTATTAAGACCCTACATATCAAGATCTTCTTACCCAGCTTGAGCTAGGCTAGGAGAGCCAAATACCATTAGAAACGTCAATGGAGACAGCACATGTTGCAGATATAGCACAACACCCAAGTGTCTGTATTCTTTCCTCTAGTAAAATAAACAGGGAAAGTTACATCAGTAAAGACTATGTGCACATAATTAACTAAGCAAAAAAAAAAAATCTGGAGAATTCTAAGCAAGCTATTACTTTGGGAGGATTTTTCTGTCCTACCTTTTTAATCCTTGGCTGGGAAGCAATAGGGAACCCAGCTATAGCCAAAATGATGCCTCCAGTGGTCTATTTTAGAATATCACTCCAGCAGAATCCCTAGTATACCAGCCATAAAAATGCCTCATTTTAAAATGTTTATTCTGGATGTGAGTACTTTATGTTTTTAAGTTTATTTATTTAGTTTGAGAGAGAACACAAGTGGGATGGCAGAGAGAGAGAGAGAGACAGAGAGAGAGAGAGAGAGAGAGACAGAGAGAGAGAGAGAGAGAGAGAGAGAGAGAGAGGGGGGACTCCCAAGCAGGCTCTCCAACACCAGTGCAGAGCCCCATGTGGGGCTCAAACTCACCACCCACAAGATCGTAACCTGAGCTGATGTCAGCCATTGACCTGATTGAGCCACCCAAGTACCCCCGGATTTGAGTAATTTAAACAAATCTGTTTAAGGAATCCCACTCTGAGAGGAGATTAGAGTTGAAGAATAAAGTTACAGTGTTTTCCTTGCCCCACCTCTAAATCTAAATTTGTACTACTTTAATCTGTTAAAAAAAAGTATGTTTTTAAGTATCTCTTAAAAGTATTTTTTAAAGTATTTGATTCTACAGCTATAGTCAGATTCTGTGTTGTTGTTTTTTTTCCTTTCTCCTTTCCCTAAGATCCTTGGAAACAAAACCCATATCTTCCTTTGCATCTCTGCATTAAGATAGTACAGTCTCATGCTTAAATAGAATGCTGCATTGTGCATTCACTATTGTGGACTGAACTGGCAGTCTCTACTTGCACACTTTGTTCTCTCTTGTGTGGCTCCAAACTAAAGCCTTTGAATGTCTTTTTTGTTGTTGTTGTTAATTCTGCAGTTCTTAGTTATAACAAACAAACAATAAAAATCAGCTCTACAGAGACAAAGGTCACCATCCTGTACATCTTGTTCGGTAGCTGCCTTTTCCACTTGAGACAATGGGCTGAAGCCAGTTAAGGGGTAGTTGGTCCTGACCTTCCTCCAAAAAGTTCATTAAACAAGCCAATTCTAATTCAGTAAAAATGCACTTGAGCATAGATGTCCATCATTTTTAAAACACCCACAATCTGATGAGTTTCCAAGTTAAAAAACAAACACAAGACTCAAACATTGTAAACATTTGTTTTTCCAGAACACCTGGAATAAGTAAAGTAAGTCTGACATTCAGCTGGGAGCCAAAGAAATGAGAGACCCATCCCTGGTTGACTCCTACTTCTTAAGTGCTTTGACACTTAAGAAAACCATTAATTTTAAGCCCAAAATTCAGAATGTAGCCAGAGCCTAACGAATTTTCTTCCAAGACTCCCCAGCTTTGCCAATGTTGTCTTAAATAAATACGAGCAGTGATGCTTTGAAAGTTACAAAGATGTTCAGCTAAAATAATCTGTGGTAAACTGAACTGTAATTCTAGGCTTTATTGATATATTTAAAGATGACAAGTATTAAAAACTTTATTCTAGGAATCATACTACAGGGAAGACTCTTCATGTGGTAATTAGTATTATGGTTACTTAATACCTATAAATATTCTACTGTATTACTGGAAATTTTTGCTGATCTATATTAAAGTATTAAGGACATTCCCACAAAGTGAATCAATTTGCTTCTAATTTATTGGTTGGGCATCAGACTCCTGATTTTGTGTCTGGTTGTGATCGTAAGGTCGTAGGATCGAGCCCCACACTGGGCTTGGTGCTGAGTGTGGAGCCTGCTTATGATTCATTCTCTCTGTCTCTCTCTCCCCTTTTGCCCCTCTCCCCCATTTGCATGCATTCTCTCCAAAAAAATAGAAATAAAAACATATATTTAAGTGCAAATTTATAGTGTCCCTTTGCCTAGAGTCATCATATCATAGAGTATATGTCACTGTTAGTGTCACCATAATGGCACTGTTTTTTCATACTCTGGAACTGCCTTTGTAGATACTTCTAATACCGGATAAAGATACTACCCCAGGAAGAAAATCAACCCCAAACCACAAACATCCTCTCTCAGTGATGATTTCCCACAAATCAACATTAGAAGAAAATGTTAAGAATTGTACAAACCTTTCCTCAAAGTTCATCACACACACACTCCAATGAGGGAGCTGTATGTTTTTACTCGTATAAATATGCTTTTGAATGAGACATTTTTCTTATTTAAGCCACAATATTGACTCACATTGTTTTCCATGTTATGCTATAAAACCAACGCATCCAAATAGACAACCATTTCCTGCTGACACTGACTTTGAGTTTCAACACACAGACACAATACCTGTAAGCTCACCTTAGCTCTGCTCCTTCCCTGTCCTGCTTGTCATGAGGGGCAGGGAGATGAAGGCTCAACCCTAGCTGCAGAGATTTTAAGACTCTTCTGAGGTTCCGGTTCAACGTGGAGACCAAGGAAGATCCAGAATGCACTTCCACTCATGGACATAACAAATCTACTGCTAAATACTGAAAGATTTACTATGGGAAAAAAAACCCTATCACATGAGGCAGACAAGAGGGGAACCACAGAGACTGAAAGACAGTCTTTCCATAAAACCTACCATAGCCAGTGACCCGGAGTCAAGAGGCAACTTAAAACCTGGAGCTTCATCTTGAGGAACAAGGGTTCTTACCCCACATCAGGAGCTGTAATTTGTAAGAACAACACCTGAGAGGTATGCACCCAACGCCCCTGGCTTTGAAGACCAGTGAGGCTGTCACCAAGGAGACCTGTGGGGCTCTGCCAAACTAAGAAAGGGATCTGAGAGGGCCTGCAGGCAGATACCTGCCCCAGGGCCCAGCTCTGAAGCAGCTCTTTGAAAAGTGCCCAGACTTTATGTGAAAGAGATTCATTTGCTAATTGTAAAGCACTTGTTTCAGGGGCTTGGGCCTTTTGGGATACTCCCTGGTGATAAGCTGGTGTACCCATCTTCCAGCCCTCCCTCTGCCTTGCTAAAGTCAATTGGCACCATTTCTTTTATTCCTTATTTTTTCTTTTCTTTCTTTTTTTTTTTTGGTGAGTGCCATCATTGCCCCTTTATTCTGTCTCACTCCAGCCAGCAGGCAGTATCTTCATACTCTCCCACTGCTGTGCTACAGAGTTCCAGATTGGGTACCCCAATGTTTATGTCTGGTGACACAGTTTTTGGGCCACCTGACTTAGGAAGGCAGAGGACCAGTGCTCCTGGGTTCTGTGATAACAATCAGAGAGGCAGTTCTTGGCAGACCACAGTCCTTGGGTTCTGCATACATAGCAGACTGAAACACAACCTAGCCTTTCTTGGAAAGAAGCCTACTTTCTTGGCCTAGAGCTTTGGCCTGAAGGGCGGCTTCAGATTTGGCACACATCTATGGGCTATGGAGGTGCTCTCAGGGAAGTTGGGCCAGGGGATGCCATCTTTGTGCTCTCCCTCTGCCTTGCTAGGACTTGCTGGAATTCATAGAAAGGAGACTGCACAACTGACCTGGATCCCTGATTTTTGTAATTGCTATCCAGGGGATGCCTCCAGATTTCCTGGCTGTGGTAGTAAGCAAAACTTACATATGTGGTCCCATGGCAATGTAGATATTTGCTTTATTTCAAAGCTACTTCCTGAAGTTCTGGACTGAATCTTCGACTAAGATCCTTTCCTGTAGCACACTGATAGGTTTTGGCACACCCTCAACAATTGGGAGCTATAAAAATGAAATAGTCTGCTTAGAAATCATAAAAGTTTCACAGACAGTCAAGGGCTAGGTCTAGGTTGAACAAAAAGGTTCATCTTCAACACAAGGCTACTCCTTCAACACTGGCAGAGGTAGTGGCTTCACCTACACAAAGAGTTGGGCAAAATGAAACAAGCACACCAAAAACAAAAAAACAAAAAAATGAAGGAAGGAAGGAAAGAGGAAGAGAGGAAGAAAGAAACCAAGAGAAATAGGTTCCAAATGAAATAATATAATCAAACAGTGGGGTTGGGGGGGAGCCTGAATGAGATGGAGATAAGTAATTTACCTGATAAATAGTTCAGAGTAATGCCCATAAAGATGTAAACAAAACTCAGGAAAAGAATGGGTGAACATAGTGAGAACTTCAACAAATAGAAAATATAAGAAAGTACCAAACAAAAGTCACAGTGCTGAATAAGTAAACTGAAAAATACACTAGAGAAGTTCACCAGCAGACTGGATGAAGCTGGAGAATGGATCAGTGACCTGCAACATAAGGCAGTGGAAATCACCCAGTCCAAGCAGCAAAAAGAAAGAATGAAAAAAAAAAAAAAATTAAGACAGTTTAAGAACCATGTGGACAACATCAACCACAATAACATTTGTACTGTAAGAGTCTCAGAAGAGAGAGAAAGAGGCAGAAAACTTATTTGAAGAAATAATGGCTAAAAATTGCCCTAAGCTGGGAAACAGATTCAGGAATCCCAGAGAGTTCCAAATAAGATAAATCCAAAGAGTCCCACACCAAGACACATTATAATTAAAATGTCAAAAGTTAAAGCCAAGGAGAGAATCTTAAATGAGCATAGCTACTGGTTGTGTACCAGGCAACCCCCACAAGACCATCTGAGGGTTTTTTAGCTGAAGAAACTGTAGACCAGGAGTGTCGCAATATATTCAAAGTGCTGAAAGAAATCTTCCAACCAAGAATATTCCATCTGACCCAGTTATCATTCAAAATGGAAGAGAGCGACTTTTACAGATAGGTGAAAGCTAAAGGAGTTCATCACCAGGAAACCAGCACTATGAGAAATTATTAAATGGACTTTTTTAAGCTAAAGAGAAAGGACATTATTTAGTAACAATAAAACATATGAAAGTGAAAGTCTCACTGGAAAAGGTAAATATATAGCAAAGGTAGTGGATTAATCACTATAAAGCTAGTAGGAACGTTAAAAGACAAATGTAATTTTAAAAACCCTGTAATAATTAAGAAACAAGTTAAAAAGATGTAAAATGTGACATCAAAAACATACAATCTGGGATGGGGGAGAGTAAACATGTAGAGCTTTAGAATGCAATTAAACTTAAGTTGTTATTGAATTAAAATAGACTGTTAAATATATATGTTGCTATATGTAAGCTTCATGTACTCACAAGCTAAAATCCCTATAAGAGATATATAAAAGATAAAGCAATCTAAGCATACCACTGGAAAAAAAAAAAGACCTTTCTATATGCTGCCTCCAAGATATTTATTCCAGATGTAAGACCAAACAAACTGATAGTGAAGAGTTGGAAAAAGATATAATGTAAATGTTACCCAAAAGAAAGCTGGGGTAGCTGCACATATATCAAAGTGGACATTAAAGACTATAATAAGAGACAAAGGTATTGCATGATGATAAATAGGTAAATTCAACAAGTTGATATAATAGTTTTAAGTATTTATGCATCAAACATGGGAACACTTAAACATATAAAGTGAACATTAACAGATCTAAAGGGAGAAATAAACAGCAATACATTCATAGTAGGGAATTTTAATACCCCACTTACATCAACAGACACAACATGCAGACAGAAAATCAATAAGGGAACTATTAGACCAGATGGACTTAGCTGATACATAAAGAACATTCCATTCCAAAGCAGCACATGCATATTCTTCTCAAGTGCACATGGAACATTCTATAGAATAGATTATATGTCAGGCTATAAAGCAATCTCAGTAAATTTAAGAGGACTGACATCCTGTGAAGCATCTTTTCTGTTCATAGTGGTATGAAACTGGAAGTTAATTACAAGGAAAAAAACCCCAGAAGATTCACAAATATGTGGAAACTCAATACTATGCTACTGAACAATCAATGGGTTAAAAAAAATACCTGGAAACAAATGAAAATAAAAACATATAGGGTGCAGCAAAAGCAGTACTAAGAGGAAAGCTCACAGCATTCTGTGCCTACCTCAAGAAAGAAGAAAAATCTCAAATAACCTAACTTTATACCTCAAGAAACATGTATGAAAAAAATCACATATGAAGCCCAGAGTTAGTAGAAGGAAGGAAAATAGATTAGACTCTAAAAGGACAATAAAAAAGATCGATGAAACCAAGGGGTGTGTTCTTTTAAAGAAACTGGGAAATCTTTAGGTAGCCTCAACAAAGGGAGAATTCAAAATCAGTAATTAAATATAGACATTACACTTGCTATCACAGGAACAATTAATTATACTCTAATAATTGAGGAATGGATTGAAGAATGAATAAATTCCTAGAAAGACAAAATCTGCAAAGACTGAATCAAGAAGAAATAATAAAAAAAAAAAAATTGAACATAACAGGTAAGGTGACGTAACAGGTAAGGTGATTGAATCAGCAGTCAAAAAACTTCCAAAAAACACAAGCCCCAGACAGCTTCTTTGGTGAATTTTACCAGATATTCAAGAAGAATTAATACCAATCCTTCTTAAACTCTTCTAAAAATAGATTAGAGCATGTTTCCCAACTTATTTTATAAGGCCAGCAAAATTAGGTAATTAGGTAAGAATGCCACAGGAAATAGTAGGCCAATATCCATAATGAACATAGATGCAAAAATCCTCAACAAAATGTTAGTAAATAGAATTCAACACCATATTCCACACCCGTACACCAAGATCCAAATGGGGGTTATCGCAGGGTAGAAAGGAAGGTTCTATATTCACAAATCAATGTGATAAAACACATTCACAAAATGATGGGTAAAAATCCCATGATCATCTCAGCACACTCAGAAAAAGCACAGACAAAATTTAACATACATTATAAAAACTCTCAAGAAAGTGGATAAGAGGGAACTTACTTCAACCTGATAAAGTCCATCTGTAACAAGCTGTGGAGCTAACTTCATACTCAATTGGTTAAAGCTGTTTTATTTGGTAAAACATGGAATATTAAAATTATTTTTGACAAAAAAAGTTGAAAGTTTTTTCCCAAAGTTCAGGAATAAGACAATGATGCCCATTCTTACTGCTTTTATTCAACATAGTACTGGAAGTCCTAGCTACAATACTCTATGAAGGAAGGAAGGAAGGAAGGAAGGAAGGAAGGAAGGAAGGAAGGAAGGAAGGAAGGAAGGAAGGAAGGAAGAGAGTGGAGGAAGGAACAAAGAAAGAAGGAAAGAGAGAGAGAGGGAGGGGGAAGGAAAAGAAAGAGAAAGAAAAAAGAAAGGAGAGAGAGAGGTAGGGAGGGAGGGAAAGAGAAGGAAAGAGAGAAAGAAAGAAAGAAAGAAAGAAAGAAAGAAAGAAAGAAAGAAAGAAAGAAAGAAAGAGAAAGAAAGAAAAGAGGAGGGGAGGAAGGAAAGAAGAAAGAAGGAAAGAGAGAGAGGGGGAGGGAGGAAGAGAAAAAGAAAGAAAGCGTATCCAAATTTGAAAGGAAGAAGTAAAACTATCACTAGTTGCAGATTACATGTTATTCTATGCAGGAAACCCTAATGACTCTATCAGAAACCTATTAAAACTAATAAATGAATTCCATAAGTTAAAGGATACAATAGCAATACACAGAAATCTGTTGTATTTCTATACACTATTAATGAAGTACCAGAGACTTTCTAAAATCCCATTTACAATGGCATTAAAAATCATGAAATACTTACAATAGATTTAACAAGGGAGATAAATGAGCCATACACTGAAAACTGTAACACACTAAGAAATTGAAGATAACACAAATAAGTGGAAAGTTATTCACATATATGGATTAGAAGAATATTGTCAAAATGCCCATACTACCCAAAACAATAGATTCTATGCAATCCCTGTCAAAATTCCAAAGGCATTTTTTCACATAAATAGAACAATCCTAAAATTTGTGAGAAACCACAAAAGATGGTTTGCTGTGATGAGCAGAGTGCTGTAAGCAAGTGTTGAATCACTATATTATACACCTGAAACTAACATAACACTGTGTGTTAACTAAATGGAATTAAAATAAAAACTTTAAAAAATAACCCCAAATAGACATAGCAATCTTGGGAAAGGAGAACAAAGCTGGAAGCATTATGCTCCCTGACTTTAAAGTATGTTACAAAGCTTCAGTATTTAAAACAGTATCATATTGGCATGAAAAAGACATATAGATCAAAGGAACAGAATAGAAAGCCCAGAAGGAAAGCCACACATATGTGGTCAACTAATTGATGACAAAGGGGCCAAGACTCTACCATGAGAAAAGGACAGTCTCTTCAATACATGGTGTGGACAACTGGGCAGAAACCAGCAAATGAATAAAACGATCTGACGCCACATACAAAAACTAACTGAATGTGGATTAAAGCCTTTAATACAAGACTATGAAAACATAAAACTTCTAGAAAAATAGATAAGATCCTTGACACCAGTTTTGAAAATCATTTTATGTATGTGGCAGCACAAGCAACGCCAGCTAAATGAAAAATTGTTTAAGACTACATCAAAACAAGCAAACAAACAAAAGCAAACCGCACGCAAGCCACCACCAACATGAAAAGGCAACCTACTGACTGGGAGAACATATTTGTAAATCATCTATCTGAGAAGGTGTTCATATCCAAAGTATGTAAGGAACTCGTGCAAATCAATGGCAAAGAAACCAACCATCTGATTAAAAGTTGGGCAAACGTTCTGAATAGACAGTTTCCCACGAAAGACACACAGATGGCCAACAGACGCATGGCAATATGCTCAACGTCACTCATCATCGGGGACACTAGAGTCCGAACCACAATGAGATTTCACTTCACACCTGAGACGCTGGCTACAATTAAAAACAAAAAAAAAAAAAGCAAGAACTAGCAAGTGCCAGCAAGGATGTGGAGAAAAGGGAGCCCTGGGAACTGGTGGTGGGAATGTTGCTGCCACCGCTATGAACAACAGTGTGGAGTTGCCTCAAAAAGTTAAAATTATCATATCGTCCAGCAGCTGCACTCTGGGTATTTGTGCAAAGATAACGAAAACACTAACTCAGAAAGATACATGCCCTCCTGTGTTTATTGCAGCATTATTTACAAGAGCCAAGATATAGGCCACACCCAAGAGTTCACTGACAAAGGAATGAATAACGAAAATGTGCTATGCATACAATAAAATGTTATTCACCCCTAAAAAATGAAATTTTTCCATTTGAGAAAATATGGATGGACATTAAGGGTGTTTTATGAAGAGAAGTAAGCCAGACAGAAAAATGGAGATCATAGGACTCAGCTATATGTGGAATCTAAAATTAAAAAAAGAAAAAAGCACACATAAAACAAGCTCATAGATACAGACGACAGATGGTTGGTAGCCAAAAGTGGGGTGTGGGTAAAATGTGTGAAGCAAGTCAAATGGTAGAAACTTCCAATTACAAAATAAGTCACAGAGATATGAAATACAGCATGACAACTACAGTTCGTAGTCTATTGTATCATTGAGAGTAGATTTGTATAGTTATCACAAGAAGTATTCTGTAACTAGGTATGGTGACAGATGTCAACTAGACTTGTTTTTCAGTATATATAGATATCAAATCATTATGATGTATTGCTGAAACTACTACAATGTAGGTCAATAATGCCTCCATTAAAAAGAGAATTTTCCAGGGCGCCTGGGTGGCTCTGGCAGTTAAGCACCTGACTCTTGATTTTGGCTCAGGTCATGATCTGAAAGGTTCATGAGACTGAGCCCCATGTCGCTCTCCTTGCTTGAGATTCTGTCTCCCTCTCTGCCCCTCCCCTGCGATCCCCCACCCCCAAAATAAACAACAAAAAAAAGCATTTTCCAAAAAGTGTCCAAAACTAAAATATATATGTATACATTTGCTACCCAGAAGATTATTTTTATATTAACATGTTTTCTTAATAGAGAATTTTACAGGAAATCAATGTCTTAAATTTTTATATAAATACCTCTTCTATTAAAGAGAGTATCTGACTAAGGGGTACGAAGAGTTGAGCAAGATGAGTTAGTGCTAAAGATGTAATTTATAGCCATGTAACTATGGTTAACACCAATGGGTTGTGAACCTGCACGTTGCTAAATGGCTATGTCTTAAGTGTTCTAATCACACAAGAACAGAAAATCCTATGTGAGGCAACAGATACGTTAATTATCTCGACTGTGCTCTTTTGCTATGTTTTTAAAAGCATCTTAAAGTACATCTTACATATATACAATTTTTTTGTTACTTATACTTCAGTAGACTTGGCAAAAAAAATGGCAAATGTATAATTAAATCTAAAAATCTCATTTACATATTTTTTGTACATATCATAAATACTAGAAGAGGATATTTACTCTGGTGTTAGTTTTTAAAGTAACAAACCAGTCAAGATTTCCGAAAAGAGGGCCTCCTGGGTGGCTCAGCTGGTTGAGCATCTGGCTCTTAATTTCGGCTCAGGTCACCACTCCAGGGTCCTGGAACCGAGCCCCACGTCTGGCTCTGTGCTGAGCATAGAGCCTGCTTAAGATTCTCTTTCTCCCATTGCCCCTCTCCCCCACTTTTTTCTAGGAAAAAACAAATTCCAAAACAAGAGTTGTGGGGGAGGGGGGAGTGTTAGAGAACAAGGTCGGGAGGGGAGAGGGCACACATCCTCAGCCTTAAGAGTTGCTCTTAGAGGCATAGTCCTGCCAGGGTGGCCGTTAAGTGTGGGCCAGTTAGGAAGCGTGGTGTCACTTTACACATGAAGTTTCAACCCCCAATCCCTCCGTCTTTTTTCCCTGTATTACCTTCCGCTGATTGTGCTTCCTCATAACTGTCACTAATGGGCATGGAAACTGATAGCCTTGAGATTTGCAGGAAAACCAAAATCAGAATTCACTATGAAGACACGATTTTTTAAGTGTACAAAATCACATTAATGATTTCGTTTGATAAAATTTGGAGTCACAAGAAAGATTGCCTCTGAACATCAGCGCACGGCCTTCCAGAAAAGGCAGTCCATCACACTCTTCATATCCGCGTGGCTACAGACCGTGGGGTCATTTGAAATTTGTTATTGGTATGAGCGGACGGCACATGAGGTCACATTTGATTCTAAGGCGGTCTTCCAAATACTTTAATAAAAACAAAAAACCCAAGAACATTTTTTTCCCAAATTTATAGCTGCTTTCAACACACTTTTATTGCTATTTTCACTCCTGTTCCTTCTCCTTATTCTAGCATCTTCCACGTGTGGAAGGAAAAACTGACAGAAGAGAACTAACAAGCAGGAACAAATGTAAATCCTGGTGAATAGCAGAATCCTGTTCTTCACGTTTTAATTTTACAAAAGGATGTAATTAATCTAGCAATTCTTCGTTTTTAAAATGTTAGAACTTCTTTGGGGGCACCTGGGTGGCTCAGTCGGTTAAGCGTCCAACTCTTGATTTCAGCTCAGGTCAGGATCTCATGGGTCATGGGCTCAAGCCCTGCATTGGGCTCCAGGCTGACTGCACAGAGCCTGCTTGGGATTCCCTCTCCTTCCTTCCCTCCAACACCTCCCAACTCGTGCTCTCTCTCTTTCTCAATATAAATATACTTAAAAAGTAAAAAATAAAAAACTTAGAACTTCTATGGATGTCTACCACCACCTACAAATGTTTTCATGCACTTTGCAAGGAGAAAGAAATCACGTGGTTCCAACTCAACCCTGGGAATTAGAAGGAAAAAACAAAATTATGGTGTGGGGAAATCACTGTGGCATTGTACCAGGCTGCTTTATTTATATCTACTGTCTTGATTTTCCTTTTCATTCCACTAAATTAATGTCGTTCTCATATTATTTTCTCAGTAGCTTAATTGAAATGTAAATTTTTAATAGGCAATTAAATCTATAGTTTATTTCCTTTTCTTTGTATGTCTAGTATATTTTTCTAACCATAAAGCTTATTAATGAACTTGGTAAGTTTCAGAAAAATTAGATACCATAATTGTTCATCTATCAAAAAAGATAAAATTAAAATGTTAAACTAAATTCAGATGATATTAAAAAAACTGACAATTGTAACTTTATTTTAAATTTTTTAAATGTTTATTTACTTTTGAGAGACAGAGGCATGAGCAGGGGAGGGGCAGAAAGAGGGAACACAGAATCTGAAGCAGGCTCCAAGCTCTATCAGCACAGAGCCGGACACGGGGCTTGAACCCACAGACTGCGAGATCATGACCTGAGCTGAAGTCGGATGCCCAACCAACTGAGCCACCCAGGCGCCCCAACAACTGATACATTTTTAAGTTAAACTTTACATGTCATATTAAAGAAGTGTTTATGCCTATGAAATTATTTTTTAAACTTTCTTTGTTGTTAACCAGACTTATTCTCATTGGTTACAAACATGCTAATTGGTGGCTACATTTTACACAATGTTATACCCGTGCGTACACAAATGTAAAACAAATGTCAAAAATATCACCTCTAATATATTTATTTTGAGACAGATTTATTTTTTCTGAAAAGTAATGGTGAGTGTTTAGTTTTATATTTAAACCTAAAATATTTGGCAAATATTGTTGGTGTTCATGGGGCACCTGTGTGGCTCAGTAGGTTAAGTTTCCAACTTCAGCTCAGGTCATGATCTCACTGCTCATGAGTTCAAGTCCCGCATCGGGTTCTGTGCTGACAGCTCAGAGTCTGGAGCCTGCTTCGGATTCTGTGTCCCCCTCTCTCTCTGCCCCTCCCCTGCTCGTGCTCTGTCTCTCTCTCTCTCTCAAAAATAAATAAATGTTTAAAAAATTTAAATATATATATATATATATATATATATATATATATATATATGGTTGGTGTTCTGATTATATAAGGTCAAGTGAGAATCTTCTGGGTTATCTGGTTAATTAAGGTTACAAAGTATGTTGACTATGCTCTATTACAGTCATGACCTTTCCTTAGCCATGGAGTATTTGGATTGTTACTTATTCCCTGATATTTTAATAAGTGTTAAGTGACCTCCTCAATTTATTTGTACTCACACTAAAGATGATTCAGGATTTATCTATTAAAGATTGCTGGGAATGAAGTCCCTAATGAATAATAGCTTTACAATTTTGTAATCATCTTTGACTTTGACTCATCTTTGATTTTAGCGATTTCCATGACTCTCAGTTAATAAACTATAAAACTGAGTCCCCCTGTTTGATGAGCACTGAGGAACGTATAGAATTGTTGAATCACTATATTGTACACCTGAAACTGATATAATACCGTATACTGATGATACTAGAAAATTAAAAATTAAAAAAAACAAAAAAATGAAACAAACAAAATGCAAGTGTCTGTTTCTAAATTTTCTCTTATAAAAATAAGACAAAAAATAAAGTACTTTAAAACATGTTAATTTAGATTGCCCTCAGATGCATTTTAATGTGTTTTATGCATAATTACAGGTTATTAATTTTAATAATGTATACAAAATGAAATGTGTTAAGTAACGAATATTTGGAGATTGTCATGTTAGGATATGCATCAAAATAAAAATTAAAAGAAAAATCATTAGCCTTTAGCAAATAAAAAACTTTTTTTTTCTCTCAGTTGTAAAAGTCTTTAAAATAGCTGAGACTGGAATTTTAGCCCTTTGGTGCTTTTACCTAAATGTAAAATATACTCAATACAGTGCAGCATAATATGTATTCATTAATGCAACAAATGTTTATGTCATACACTATAAATATGTGTCTAATAATAGACAAATTAGAAGAAAACCTCTCTAACCTCATGGAGTTTTATCCTATCAAGGAAACGGGAAGTAAGTAAAAATGTGCAGTATACATGATGATATGTGAGAAGGAGAAATTCCCAGCAAGAGAGAATAGAGGCGGCACCGGGCAAGGGGGCCGGGTTGCACTTTCAGCGTTAAAGCAGAAAAAAGGCCAAGTGTGAGTTGGCAAGTCCCGCCCACTCAAAGGGAGGTTAATACCGAAGTGTGACTAGCGGGAAGCAGGATCCCTGGCATCTAAGTCAGCTAGCCCACTTCTCTCCTAGCAGGATCTCGCACAGAGAGCTGGGACGCCGAAGTTTTTCCGTCCAGGAAGCAACTTTAACCATCATGCCTGCACGGGCTCCGGGGTTCTGTACCTGAAAAACTGAGCCCTGAGTGCATCAGGGTGTGGCCTTTCATGCACTTTCTACCGGTCTCCCAGACATGGTGACATGTAGACTTATTGGACACAGTCCAGGTTACAGAGTCCTGTAGGGCTACACCTACATGTATAGGAGCTGATTGGGCCATGTTGCCTTCCTTTGTTCTGAGGAGGCCTCCACCGCATTCCCCCCTTTGATCCTCAGACCCCCTGTCTGATTTCCTTCCTCAAGAATGTCTAGGTTAGAGGGCGTGAATAGCTAAGAAAGCACAGAAGACTGTTAGGGCAGGAAAACTGTGCATGATACTATAAAGACCAATACAGGCCTTCATAGATTGGCCCAAATCCGTAGAATACAGAACACCAGGAGTAAGCCATAATATAAGCTACTTTTGGGTGATGACGATGTGTTAATACAGGTTCATCAGGTACAGCAGACATATCCTCCGGTGGGGATGTTGATAGTGAGGGAGGCTGCGTATGTGTGGGGTAGAAGGCATACAGGAAATCTCAATTTTGCTGTGAAGCTAGCACATTATTACTTATACGTTAAAAGGTTATTGGGGTGCCTGGGTGGCTCAGTTGGTTAAGCGTCTGACTTTGGCTCAGGTCATGATCTCACCGTTGGTGAGTTTGAGCCCCACATCGGGCTCTGTGCTGACAGCTTAGAGGCCTGGAGCCTGCGTTGGAGTCTGTCTTCCTCTCTCTGCCCCTCCCCCACTCACACTCTGTCTCTCTCTCAAAAAAAAAAAAAAATATTAAAAATTAGAAAAAAAAGTCATTAAAAAAAGGAATGACTTTCCAGTAGATAACGTGATCGCATGTGATTAATCAACACCCAATGGCAATAATTTACTAGTGCACCTCTCTATTATGATCATTAAGGTGGCCACCACCTGCCTTGTTTAGCAACCACATACCTAAATGCACAGCTGAACAAGTTTAGAACAGAAGGCTTTATGGTTTTCATACAAGTCTACGTGTTTTTGCTAATTTCTGATTATCAATCCCATCATGGATTTACTTCAGGAGAGCACCCCCTCTTCTGTCTTGCCCTTGGTTTGACCCACAGAGCAAGCAGCCACTAGTTTGCTGATCAACTATCACTTCACAGAAAAGGAAACAGAGACCCCCCCTCCCCGGAGGCAAAAACTTCCCTGGAATTGACAAAGTAACTGGGATTGCATCACTCCAAGGCAGTGCCTTTTGACCCTACCTCTCAGAATTAAACACACATTGTGGCAAATAAAAGGAAATTATTCCCCCATTTGTTTGATTTGCAGCACAGAATGAAATTTCAAAACTCAAATATTTGCCTGGAGGACTTAGAAAACACCTGAGACTTAACCAATGGACTCTGAGCCCTCTGTGCTTTCTGAAGGGTAGCCATTGCTCCAGAGGCAGCCTTAACCATTGAGTCTATGGCCCGGGAGTATCTTTACTCTCTCCTTTGAGGGAAGGATAGGGGATGGCCTTGCTGAATATGGAGGTATGCACCTGAAAGTGGGCAAGGGACAGTTAAGTCGACCCTGTAGTCCGTCACACTGTCCAGAACCCGCAGGACAGGGCGTTTCCTGTTGAGCACGATCTTTCTTGTCCCCGATGGTCTGAACCTGCTCCAGACCTCAGCCATCATCCTTCTCAAGTGACCACAGCAGCCTCTCGTGCTACTTTTCTATTTTGAGACTTTTTCTTCTAATCTATGCCATCCAATCTGAGTCTCCATGACGGTCATTTAAATCATGCATTTTTTTTTTGACCTGTTCAGAGACCAGTACATTTCTCACTTATCAACTTCCAAGAATTTTGCCGATGTCTCTGCAGTATTTCTGCTTCCAGTCACATCCACCATGATACACCTCAGTCAAGCCAGCCCCTTCCTCCCATCTCCTCTCTGATTGGATTCCTCTGCTTCTGTCTCTGGACATTCACACAGGACACCCTCTTCTTCAAATCTTGTCAGACCTTCTCCACTATTTAAAATGCAACTCTTGTATTAAACCTTCACAAATGTCACCGAGTTATCACCTCAATTGCTCTGGTGATCTCTCAGCATTTGTGAACCATTTGTGATTCATGACACAGGACAGGTTAATATGTTTGTATTTTACTGGCGTTCTTGTCCGTTTTTTATTTTTATCAAATTATCTCTCTGGAATAGAGTTATAACTCGAGGGCAGAGACCATGACTTTGGCCTCCTTTGTTATTCCCCAGGCACTAAATGTCAGAGTGTGCATACAGCAATCACTCAATAAATAATGACTGAGTGATGGTCATGGGCTACTTTGCAAATACTCTGCCCTTTGGAAAAGTTGTTATTCTGATATTCTCCCCTTAGACCTGGATGAATGCCACCATATGTAAAGGCTTCTCTTTTCTCCTCCCCAACCCCTGCTCATCCTACACATTGTACAAGGTCTTGCTGCTCAAACATGGACCCATTTGAGCTGCATTGGCATCACCCAGTAGCTTGTTCAAAATGCAGAATCATAGGCCCACATCATGCCTAATATACCTGCAGTGCTCTTTTCACATTATCCCTACCTGAACATTGTATGCACATTAAACACTTGAAAAGCATTGTCTTAAGGGGAGTGATTCTCTTCTCTGGAAAACCCTACCCTGTGAAGCTGGGATGTTCATAGCCTGCAACTGATGTGGAGAACAAAGGCAAAAGGAAATGTAGATGAAATTAAATCTCCTTATAACTTGCAGCCCATTGACAAATACTTGAGACGGACAGAGTATGACATTTCTCCAGGAACTCCCAACCATCATAATATTAAGGCTTTGCTATAAAGAAAAATATATATATATATACACACACACACACACACACAGCTCAGCTTGACAAGAGCCAGGCCTCCAAGACCCTGTAATTCTTCCCTAACATATGACTATCTTCTTGGAAACTTGCTTTATCTCTGCTCCCCATGCCAACTTCAAGTATATAACCAATGGGTCCTTACAATCCCAGTTTGGCTCTTTCTGCAGAGGGGTCCCCATGCTTTAATGAAACCACCTTTTTTTGCACCAAAAATGTCAGAAACATTCTTTGACTGTTTGCTCCTGGACCTCACGTCAAATCACACCACAACTGCTTACTTTCATTTCCTGGGTTGTAGCCACTTAAAAACATTGTGCCTAGTCAAATTGTTAACTGAAATGAGAACAGGCATACCTCAGATCTATCACGGATTTGGCTACAAACCACAGCAATAAAGCATATACTGCAATGAGGTGAGTCAAATGAATTTTTAGGTTTTCCAGTGCATATAAAAGTTATGATAACACTATAGTGTAGTCTAGTAAGTGTGCAATAGCTTTATGTGTAAAAATACACATGCCTTAATTAAAAAAAATTACTTTATTGCTAACATATGCTAACCATCAGCTGAGCTTTCACAAAATCATCTTTTTGCGGGTGGAAGTTCCTGCCTTGGAGTTGATGCGGGTGGAAGGCTTGCTGGCTGATCAGGGTGGTGTTTGCTGAAAGTTTGGATGGCTGTGGCAGTTTCTCTACAGAAGACAGTGAAGTTTGCCACATCGATTGACTCTTTAACAAATGGTTTCTCTGCAGCACATGGGGCAGTTTGATAGCATTTTACCCGCAGTGGAACTTCTTCCAACTTTGGAGCCCATCCCCTCAAACCCTGTCGCTGCTTTCTCCACTCAGTTTATGTCATGTGCTCAGTCCTTCATTGTATTTCCACGGTCTTCACAGCGTCTTCCCCAGGAGTAGATTCCATCTCAGGAAACCACCTTCTTTGTTCATCCACATGAAGCATCGCCTCATCTGTTCAAGTTTGATCATGAGATGCAGCCACTCGTCCACTTCTGACTCTCGTTCTCTGCCTCCTTCCACCACATCTTTTGTGACTTCCTGCATGAAGTCTTGAATCCCTCAGAGTCATCCCCAAGGGTTGGAGTCCACTTCTTCCAAACTCCTGTTGTGAATGTTGATATTTTGACCTCTTTCTATGAATCAAAAATGTACTTACAGCATCTAGAATAGAGAATTCTTTCCAATTTTTCAATGTACTCTGCCAAAATCCATCATAAGAATCACCATCTGTGGCCCTATCCTCACAAATTGCAGCTCTTAAGTCAGAAGATTTGCAAATCAGAATCACTCCTTCGTCCGTGGGCTGCAGATGAAATGCTGTATGCAGGCATGAAAACAACAATCTCAATGTGCGTCTCCATCAGAGCTCTTCGGTGACCGGGTGCATTGTCAGTGAGCAACAATATGTTGAATCTTTTTTTCTCTGAGCAGTAAGTAGATCTCAACAGTGGGTTTACAACATTCAGTAAACCACATTGTAGACATATACACTGTCATCCAAGCTTTGTTTTTGTCTTTGTAGAGTGCCAGCAGAGTAGATGTAGCATAATTCTGAAGGGCCCGAGGATTTTCAGAATGGTACATGGGCATCGGCTTCCACTTAAGTCACCAGCTGTGCTGGCCCCTGACAAGAGCATCAGTCTTCCTTTGAAGCTCTGAAGCCAGGCATTGACTTCTCTCTTGCGGGGAAAGTTCTAGATGGCATCTTCTTGCAATGAAAGGCTGCTTCACCTATGTTGGAAACCTGTTGCTGAGGAGCCTGGGTGGCTCAGTCAGTTAAAGAAAAGAAACTCTGTTGTCTAGGGTAGGCAGATTCATGAATTACCTCCACCAGATCTTCTGGAGAGCTTGCCGCAGCTTCTGCATCACCTTGAACTTTCATGTTACAAAAGATGGTTTCCTTCTTTCAACCTCATCAGCCAACCTCTCTTGCTTGAAACCCTTCTTCTATAGCTTCATTACCTCTGTCCACCTTCGTAGCACTGAAGAGAGTTAGGACCTTGCCCTGGATTAGACTTTGACTTAAGAGAATGTTGTGGCCCGTTTGAGCTTCTATCCAGACCACTCACACTTTCTTCGTGTCAGCACTAAGGCTGTCTGGCTTTATTATTTTAGCACGTCTAATTTTTGTAAGAATATTTCCTTTGCACAGTTTAACTGTTGCGAGAGGCCTACCATGGCTTTTGACATGCCTTCCTCACAAAGCTTCATCATTTCTAGCTTTTCATGTAAAGAGGGAGATGTGAGACTTTTCCTGTCACTTGGACAGAGGCCACTGTAGAGTTATTAACTGGCCTAATTTCAGCATTGTTGTTTCTCAGGGAACAGGGAGGCCCAAGGAGAGGGAGAGAGATGGGAGGGGGGACAGCTGGTTGGAAAAGCAGTCAGAACACATATTTATCAGTTAAGTTCCCAGTCTTACAGGGGCTCGGTTCATCATGCCCTGAGATGATTACAGCAGTAACATCAAAGACCACTGATTGATTACAGATCACGATAACAAATATAATAGAAAAGTTTGAAATATTGTGAGAATTACTAAAACGTGAGAGACACAAAGTGAGCATGTGCTGTAGGAAAAATAGTACCTATAGACTTGCTTAATGTCAGGTTGCCAAAAACCTTCAATTTGTAAAAAAAAAAAAAAAAAAAAAAAAAAAATCAGCAAACTCAGTGAAATGAAGTATGCCTGTATGTGTCCACTAAAAATTATTCCTGATCACAAAATTCCATCCATATAGTTGTCGAAGTCACCTGTTCTATGTAGTAAGTACTGAATCAGTATTTAAAGCCACTGAATCAACAGATAGATTTCCATCAGCCCTTCTGCATTACACCGTATTATGTGTATGGTATTGAAGTAAGTATTCAACACACCTCTCCTGTCTTCAGAGGGCTTGCAACTGACTGGCTGATTTCCCTTATCTTCATATAACAGTAAACACTTTTTTTTCTATTCAAAAAATGAATGAATAGAAATTCTGTGATTATTTCAATTATTTATCCTACAGAAAAAAGTATTACTACTCGGCTGTAAAGCTAGCAAAACCCCAGGTGGAGATGTGCACTCATAAATGGAGGTAATCAATCTCTACAGAGGTGAACAACTTGTCAAAAAACCTTAATTCTGGAGGTGAAATTATCAAGGAAGGCTACCGTTATCCTTCCCCAATGCACCTTGTATTTCACAGATATCTTAAGCCAATTAACCAGTGATCTTTCTTACCATTTATCATAGTCTCTATCTATTCTCATCTTTCCCAACCTTCTGTAAGAAGTGAAACCTTGTCATGGGTGGTTGTAACTGACTTGAAACTTTCTGATCATCACAGTCTTGAAATATTGAAATATCTATTTACTTTCATTTTATCAGTAAAACAAGTTAGCTTGAACTTTATGAATTTGGCAACAGCATATTGATTCTGACTCACAGATGTGGCAATTCTATAGGGTTCAACCTAATACTTATGACATCCTTTCAGAAGTCAGAGATGAAGATTTTGGTTCATATGCAAAGAAGGTAAACTGTAATTAAATATTTTTTTCTTTTTTTTTATATGAAATTTATTGTCAAATTGGTTTCCATACAATACCCAGTGCTCATCCCAACAGGTGCCCTCCTCAATACCCATCATCCACCCACCCCTCCCTCCCACCCCCCATAAACCCTCAGTTTGTTCTCAGTTTTTAGGAGTCTCTTATATTTTGGCTCCCTCCCCCGCTAACCATTTTTTTTTCCTTCCCCTACCCCATGGTCTTGCACTAAGTTTCTCAGGATCCACATAGGAGTGAAAACATAGGGAATCTGTCCTTCTCTGCATGACTTATTTCACTTAGCATAACACTCTCCAGTTCCATCCACGTTGCCACAAAAGGCCATATTTCATAATTAAATAATTTTCTACAGCTAAAAATTTTGCTCATTTAAACTAATATTAAATGGGTAACATTAATTCTATAAACATGAATTATGTTGAATGTTATGAATATGTGTTGTAGAGCAATTTGTCTTTTATTAAGATGGTTTTTCCCTTTAATAAGAGACAATTTGAAATAAAATTAGAGTAAATAGTTACTGAAATATGCTAATAAAATACAGTCAAATATGGTAATTGAAATGCAAAGACCACTCAATCTAAAATGTCCATGGATTGCAATTCTCTCCAGTTTCAGAGCCAAAGTTGCTGTACATAAATTATTTTTAAAATTGAGGTAAAATATGTTTATGGTGAAATGCTCATATCTTAATTATACAATTAATTCAATGATCTCTGACAAATTATTCACTCCCACAACTCCAGGCAGGATGAAAGCAAAAACCATTTCCATATCACAGGAAGTCCCTTATTTGCATTTTACATTCAGTCCCTAACCCTTCCCTTCCTAGACAACTTTTGTGACTTCTAGTATCAAACATTAACTTCATTTGATCTATATCTTCATATAAGTGGAATAAATATATGCCTTAGGCCTGGCTTCTGTCTCTCAATATAGTATCTGAAAGATTTATTAATGTTGAACGTTTCGGTAACTGATTTCTTACTGTTGGGTAGTATTCTTTTGTTTGAATATGTTAACATTTGCTCATCCATGTTTCCATTGATGAGCACGTGGGTTGTTGCAGTTGGGGGCTATCTGAATATGGGGCTATATTTATATTCCTGTACACAATGTTGTGTGGACATATATTATCACTGCCCATGGGGAATAACAAGAAGTAGGATTCCTTGGCTATAAGGTAGACGTATGTTTAGTGTGACACAAAACCGCCAAAGAGTTTTCCCAAGTGGTTGTACCATTTTGCACTCCCAGACTGTCGTGGATAGTTCAAGTTGTTACACAGCCTTGCCGACATTTGATGTTGTCGGTCTTTATAATTTAGCTACTTTTTGCATTATGCAGCAATATCTCATAGTTATAGTTTGCATTTCCCTGATGATTACTAATGTTGAGAGATTTTCATGTGTTTTTGCCATTCTTAGATGTTCTCTTTTACTCAAGTCACTTGTTCATTTTCTACTGGTTTTTATTATTGATTTATATGAATTACTTAAATATCAGATGCAGTCCTTTATTACATAAAACCATTTTGAATATTTTCTTTTAAGCCATAGCTTTATTTCCTCTATGGAATATTTTGATGATATATAATTTATCAGTTTTATTTCCTTTCATAGTTAGTGTTTTATCTTCCATAACACAACTCAGTCTGCCCCATGACTGTGAAGTTATTCTCCGGTATCTTTGAGAAGTTTTTAAATATCATCATTTACACAAGGCCTAGTATATGTGTAAATAATATTTTTTGCATGTGGTGTCAGGTAGGACTGGAACTTAATTTATATATTTATTTTGATTTCAGACTCCACTGGATCCCCTCCGTTGTGAATATATTGCAGTTTGAAGGTTAGGAAGGAAACACAGCAAGGGTCATTTATACATACTTTCTAGGGATTTAAAAACTGATAACAATAGAAGGTAAAAGTGAAATAATAACTTCCTGATCCCATGAAACCAGGATTCATATGAATATATATATGTAATGTATAAATGAGCATATACACAGATAAATTTACACACACGTATGTGTGTGTGTGTATATATATGGTGTGTGTATATATATATATACATATATATATGGTATATATATATTACAACATATATATATGGTATATATATATACATATACAGAAAATATAACTGTTACTATATACACAAAGAAAAACACTATATATCATGATGTATAAAATATAGGGGTTTAATTTTTATTTTTGAGAGAGAGAGAGAGAGAGAGAACATGCATGAGTGGGGGAGGGGCAGAGAATGAGGGAGGCATAGAATCAGAAGCAGTCTCCAAACTGTCAGCACAGAGCCCAACATGGGGCTCAAACTCATGAACTGTGAGACAGTGACCTGAGCCAAAGTCAGACACTTAACTGAGCCACCCAGTTGCCCCTAGAAATTATTTTTTTTAAACTAAATGCTTATCTAATTCTAGGACCTTTGTTTAGACACAATGGACAGTTGATCCAAACTAAGCAAAACACTGTCTTTCCCTACTCCTCCCCAATTTTCTTTTGTTTCAAAAGACATGAATTTATATGTGCAAATGAAAAAAAAAATGCAAATAATTAACCTAAACATATTACCTTATATACAGAAAATTCTTCAGTAGATTCACTTATTCAACATGTATGGGGGAATAATAAAGAAACCACATAAATGTGATACTCTTCTTCTAGCTTGGAAAAAATTAATAACCTATGTATGGTATGCATTAATAATTAAGATATGAAAAAAAACCTTCAAACATTTTTATCACCCTCAATTTGCTACATACTGTTTAACAGTATTCTTTAATACTTTAATAAAAGGTTTCATAATGTATTCATTTTAAACCATAAAAAAATAGGAATGCGTGACACATAACTTACCTACCACCAACTCATTTTACTATTTTAAGATTTGAGAAGGTGAAACATTGGTGTAATGTGAAATAGAGGTTCTAAAATACGTGATTAATAAAACCTTATGCTTTG
The DNA here is from genome assembly GCF_027475565.1 of Acinonyx jubatus. Lineage (NCBI taxonomy): Eukaryota > Metazoa > Chordata > Mammalia > Carnivora > Felidae > Acinonyx > Acinonyx jubatus. The sequence goes on along the minus strand of NC_069382.1, from coordinate 3,194,884 downwards.
AAATTGAATAAGTCAGTTTCCCATTGGTACATTTTAAAAAATCCCCTGGCTGCCTGGCCGGCTTGTACTTGTAGCACAGCAAAAACCAGATATGTATTTTGGGTGAATTTTACTTCTTTATGTGAAAATTAAAGGTGCTTCCGGTTCTGCATGTCTAATATTCTACGCATTCTCTTAACAAGAAAGTGTACAAAAACTCGGCTCATTGCTGAAATCAAATGATCAAATTCACTGACTTCTAGAACTTATACAGCAAATCTCTAACCTGAATGGACAGGACACTAGGTTTGGAATACCATAGATTTGAATGCAATCTAAGTTGCCCACATGCTATGTAAATTGAGGATATTTGTATAACCTTTCTGTATCCCAAGTTTCATTATTGAGGATGGAAAAAAATATCTCGGCTGTACATGTAACGCTCCGAAATTCAATATCTGCAGTGTTTCCACTTGACTTTTGAATCTCGATTCTCTTATTGAACTGAATAAAAGTACTTGTGGCTAATGTTGTGTTACTTGAAGCTCTAATGAGATATATTGTGTGTGGGTTGTTGCTATGTGAAAAGAGCACAGAATGTGTGGCTGAATATAAATATCCAGCAAAGAGGAGCAGGGCTTTCAACAAACATATTGATTACAACATAATGGTACTTGATTGGAACAAGAAGATATATTGGGAAAATTGAGACTTTAATGTCATCAGAAATTATATTAGGAGACAGTTCAAAGTAGTGACATAGGAAGATCCTGAACGCCCATCTACCATGGACATACCAAATCCACAGCTATAGGTTTCCTCTGAAAACTAGCAGGACAACTGCTTTACATTGGCAAATGATAAAAGAGCCACATCAAAAGGGTAGCAGAGGCTGAGACACCATCTTTCCATAAACTTCCCCCCTTTACAGTGACCCACCATAGGGGGCAACCCCCAAACATGGAGCTTCTGAGGAGCAAAATGTTCAAACCCTACATCAGGCATGCCCACATTGAAGATCTGCACCTGAACAATGAGCACCCATAACGTCTGGCCTTGAAAACCAATGGGGCTCTCATCAACAAGACCCAACGTGCTGTTAGCACACTGCAGAAATTCCTCCTCATGGGCTCAGGCCTGGACTCACTCACTGCAGGGCCCAGGGCAGAAGGATCCATTTGAAAAGCACATGCATTACATGTCAGAACTTCATTTGCTAATCTTTTTTTATTTTATTATTTTTTTTTAATTTTTTTTTTAAGTTTATTTATTTTTGAGACAGAGAGAGACAGAGCATGAACGGGGGAGGGTCAGAGAGAGAAGGAGACACAGAATCGGAAGCAGGCTCCAGGCTCTGAGCCATCAGCCCAGAGCCAGACGCAGGTCTCGAACTCATGGACCGCGAGATCGTGACCTGAGCTGAAGTCGGACGCTCAACCGACTGAGCCACCCAGGCGCCCCTCATTTGCTAATCTTAAAGTGTCAGCTTGAGGGGTCAGGCCTGTTGGGATATTCTCCAGAGATTGAGGCACTGACAAGCACCATTTTTGCTTTGTGCTCTCCCTAGACCTTACTAAAGCCAGTAGGCACCTTTTGTTTTCCTCAGTGGGAGCCATCTTCACACCCCCTTTTGCTATGCTCCCAAACACCAGTATCTTCTAAAAGGGAGATTCTATAGATATATGCTGCCTCATGTTTACATCTGTAGCCTCAGTTTTTGTGGATGCAGCTTAGGGTCACCCCTTGATTGTCTGGCTTTGGAGGCCAAGGGATTGTATTCCTGAGTCCCGTGGGACTGTAACAGTTGAAGACACAGTTTGTGGCAGATTACCACAGTCAAGGCTCTATAGAGATAACAGTCTAAAAAAATACCCCTAGTTTTTTCTGAGAAAGATACCTATTTACCTGAGCAGGAGTTTGGCCTGAAGGGAATGTTTCCAGTATGGCACACATCTAGAGGCTACAGAGGTGCTCTCAGGAAACAGAAGCCAAGGGATGCCATCTTAGCACTCTCCTTTTGCCTTGTTATAGCTTGCTGCTATCTCCAGGAGTTTATACACTAATCTGTAGCCCTGAATTTAGGACTATGGCTTAGTGAGCACATCCCAGTCACCTGATATGATGGCCATCAGGACTTAGGCTTACAGTCCCACAAAACTGTATATATTTTTATAATTTAAAAAGAGTCACCTATGATTCTGGCTTCTAATCAACTTGAATCTAGGTGCTGAAGGAAATTCTCCTTGTGCTGGGACACTGGCAGGTCATGGCACACCCTAAATGCCTGGTATCTTTTAAAAATAAAATAGGCTGCTTGGAAGATATGGAAGGTTTGAGAGACAAGAATTGAACAGAGTTAAATGATAATGTTCATTTCTATACTAAGTTCAGAATGGGAGAGGTGGCTGTTTTATCTAATACATAGAAATCAACACAGAGAGTCAAACAAAATGAAGAAACAAAAGAATGTGCTCCAAATCAAAGAACTAGAAAAAAATCCTTAAAGAAACGGAGATGAGTAACGTGCCTGGTAAAGAGTTCAAGGTTATGGTCATAGGAATGTTAACTGAACTTGGGAGAAGAATGAACAAACACAGTGAGAACCTCAACGAAGAAATATAGAATGAGAAAGTACCAAGCAGAAGTCACAGAGCTGAAAAATACTACCCATGAACTGAAAAAAAAAAAAAAAAACCTTCCTGAGAGGGGTTCAACAACAGACTAGGTGAAAAAGGAAAAAAGGTCAGTGAACTTGAAGGCAGAGGAACTCAAAATCCAAGAAATGATAGCTTAATGGACTTGTGGGACAATATCAAGCAGGTTAAGATTCTCATTTTAGGGGTCCCATCAGGAGAAGAGAGGAAGTGGCAGAAAACTTATTTGAAAAAATAATGGCTGGAAACTTCCTTAACCTGGAGAAAGAACCTAACATCCAGATCCAGGATACCCAGAAATTTCCACAAAAGATAAACACAAGGAGACACAAACCAAAACACCTTATAATTAAAACATCAAAAGGTAAAAAGAATCCAAAAAGTAACCAAAGTAAAACAACTTGTTATATACAAGGCAACCCCTGTAAGATTATCAGGAGAGTTTTCAGCAGAAACTTTTATCATTCAGAAATGAAGGAGAGAGAGTTTCCAGACAGTCTAAGCTAAAGAAGTTCATCAACAATAAACCTACCTTACAAGAAATATTAAAGGGACTTCTTGAAGCTAAAAAGAAAGGGTACTAACTAATAACAAGAAAACATATGCTAGTATAAATCTCACTGGAAATGGTAAATACATAGTAATGGTACCATAGTAATGGTAGTATATTAATTACTATATAAATATATAGTAATAGTAAAGCTAGTTTACTTGTAAAGCTAGTAAGAAAGTTAGAAGAAAAAAGTAGTAAAGGTAACCATGATGATCAGTTAAAAGTCAGTCAAGATCAAAGTATCTAAAATGTTACATAAACATAAAAAAAGTTGTTGGGGAAAAATTTAGAGCTATAGAATGCATAAATTAAGTTGTAATCAACAAAAATATACTGTTAAATATAGGTTGTTATGGATAAACCTCATGGTAACCACCCAGCAAATTCCTATAGTAGATGCACAAAAGATAAAGGAATCTGGACAGATCATTAAAGAAAGCCATCAAACCATCAAATAAGAGAAGAAGAACGTAAAAGAGGTCATACAAAACCTCCAGGAAATAATTAACAAACTGGAAGGTACATACCTATCAATAGTTAGTTTAGATGTAAATGAAATAAATTATTCAGAGAAAAGACACAGTGGCTGAATGGAGAGAAAAACAAGACCCATCCATATGCTGCCCACATGAGACTCACTTTGGATGTAGGGACAAACAGGTTGAAAGTGAAGGGATGGAAAAGATATTTCATGCAAACAGAAATCAAAAGAAAGGTGGAATAGCTATCCACATATCTGACAAAATAAACAGTAAAATGAAGGCTGTAATAAGAGAAAAGGACATTACATAATGACAAAGGGGTCAGTCAACTATGAAGATATAATGTTTGTAAATATTTATGCACCCAACATAGAAACACCTAAATATATAAAGCAAATATTAATAGGACTCAAGTCAGAAAGAGATAGCAAAACCATAACAGTAGAGGAGTCTAATACCCCACTTACATCAATGGATAGATCATCCAGGTAGGAAATTAATAAGGAAACACTGACTTTAAATAACACGTTAGGTCAGATGGACAGACACACACACACACACACACACACACACACACACACACACACACACACACACACATTTGATCCAAGAAAGAGAATACATATTCTTCTCAGGGGCACATGGAATGTTCCCCAGGACAGATTATATAGTAGGCCACAAAGCAAGTCTTAAAAAATTTAAAAAGATGAAAATCACACAAGAACATTTTCTGAACATTATGGCATTAAACTTGGAATCAATTACAAGTAGAAAACTAGAAAATTCACAGATGTGTAGATTCAACAATGCACAACTGACAAAAAAGAAATTAAAAAATACCCTGAGACAAAGAAACATGTGAAAGTAGCATGCCAAAACTTTTAAGATGGAGCAAAAGCAGGTCTAAGAGGGGGAGATTCGTAGTAATGAATGCCTGCCTCAAGAAACAAGAAAAATTTCCAACAACATAACTCTGCACCTCAGAGAACTAGAAAAAGAACTACTGAATCCCAGAGCTGGCACAAAAAAGGAAATAAAGATTAGAGCAAACATAGATGAAATAAAAACTAAAAAGGTAATAGAAAACATCAATGGAACCAAAAGCTGGTTCTTGGAATGATAAAATTTACATATATGTATATATATGTATACGTATACATACGTATACGTATATGTATACATATACATACATATATACTCACATGCAGTATACATACATATATACATATATATATACATATGTATATACATATGTATATACATATACATATATATACAATGTGTGTATATAGAAAGAGTAGAGTGTGTTTGTGTGTGTGTATATATATGGTATAGAAATGGTATATATCTACATTTGTGTGTGTATATATATATGTCTCAAAATCAGAAATGGAAGAGGATATTTTATAATTTCTACCACAGAAATACAAAGGGTCATAAATGACTACACCAATTTTATGCTAAGAAATTGGACATCCTAGGAGAAAATGGATAAAGCTCTCGAAACACACAACCTTCCAATACTGAATCAAGAGGAAATAGAAATTAAAATACAGTGCTTACTAGTAAGGAGATTGAACCAGTAATCCAAACTTCACAAAAAACAAAAATTCATGACCAGACAACTTCACTGGTGTTTACCAAACATTCAGATAAGAAATAGTATTGATCCTTCACACAATCTCCCAAGAATAGAATATGCTTGTCAACTCATGTTGCAAGGTCAGGATTATCCGGGTGGAAAAGGACAAGATGAGGAAGGAAGAAAAAACAAACAAACAAAGAAACCAAACATAGGCCAATTTCTCTGATGAACAGAAATGCAAAAGTATTCAACAAAATTGAACAATACATTAAAAGGCTTGTAAACCATGATCATACAGGTTTTACTTCAGGCACACGAGGATGGCTCACCATCTACAAATCAACATGTTATATAAGACATTAACAAAATAATGGAAGAAAGTTATATGATCATCTCAATGGATACTGATAAAACATTTGATAAAATTTACCATCCTCTTATGATATTAATGCTCAACAAAGTTGGTAGAGACGGAATGCACCCACATAATAAAGGCCATTTATAACAAGTCCTCAGCTGATATCATACTCAATGGTAAAAGTTGAAAGCTTTCCCTTTAAGATTAGGAACCAAAGAAAGATATCCACTGCCGACCTAAGTCCTAGTCACAATTACGCAAGAAAATGAAATAAAAGTCATGCAAATTGGAAATGTAGAAATAATATTGTCTTTATTTGCAGATGATATATTATATATTAAAACCCCTAAAAATTCCAGCAAAAAAAAAAAACTGGTAGAACTAATAAATCCAGTGAAATTTCAAGATACAGTATCAATGTGCAAAAATCTATCTTTTCTATACAATAATGAACTATAAGGGAAAAAGCAATCTCATTTACAACCGTATCAAAAATACTTAATAAATTTAACCAAGGAGATGATACGCCTGTGTTTTGAAAACCAGACAATACTGACGAAAGAAACTGAAAAAGACATAAATGGAAAAATATTCCATGCTTGTTGATGTTTAAGAATTAATATTGTTAAAATGTCCATATTTTCCAAAGCAATTTACAATTTCAATGCAACATCTCTAAAATTTCTGATGGTGTGTTTCTCACAGAGTAGAAAAAAGAATACTAAAATTTGTATGGAGCCACAAGAGATCTCAAATAACCAAATCAATCTTAGCAAAGAAAAAAGTGAGAGGTATGCTAGAAGTAAGCTATAGCTATAGTAATTGAAACAAATTGTATTGGCATAAAAATACATATAGATCAATGAAATGGAATACAGAACCCAGAAATAAGCCCATACATTTATGGTCAATTACAACAAAGGAGCCAAGAATATATAGTAGGCAAAGTGCTGTCTCTTCAAGAAATGTGTTGGGTAAACAGGACAGCCACATGCCAAAAAAAAAAAAAAAAAAAAAAAAAAATTTGGACCACTGTCTTACACCATACACAAAGAGGGACTCGAACTGATTTAAGACTTGAATGTGAGACTGAAACCGTAAGACTCCTAGAGAAAAATAGGCCATAAGCTCTGTGACATCAGTCATAGCAATAGATTTTTGGATTTTACGCTAATAGCAACGGTAACAAAATAAAAAATCAACAAGTGGGACCATATAAAACCTAGAAGGTGCTGCACAACAAAGGAAACCATCGACAAAATGAATAGACAACCTATGAAATGGAAGAAGATATTTGCAAGTCATATCGGTATCCAAACTATATAAAGAACCCATACAACTCAATAGCAAAGAAAGAAAAAGGGAGGGAGGGTAGAATCCAATGTAAAAGATGAGCAGAGGATCCAAATGGTCATCTTTCAAAAAAAAAAAAAAAAAAGATATACAGATGGCTAACGGGCTCAGGGAAAGATGCTCAAAATCCCTAATCATCAGGAAATACAAATCAAACTGCAACATGATTTCACCTCATGCTCGTTAGGATGACTATTTTTGAAAAGATGAGAAATAAATCGAATAATAATGAGATTATGGCGTTGGATATGCAATGCTGCAAATACATTCAAGCATAGTGATTTACATATTTTAAGCAGGAAATGTAAGATATATAAATTATATCTCAATAGGCTGTATAAAACAAGACAAAAGGAAACTGTCCTTAAAGCCCGCAAATGTCAAAAATATACTGGTAATTAAGAAAGGCATTAAAGGTAACTTGTGTTAATCACACATTGGTTTGTAAATCCTTAAAGATATACATTATGGATGTGTAAAATAAGCTTGGGAAATCTACGTAAGATTTCTACTATGCCTTTCCACTTTAAAAATACTTTTTCCATCTTGGGGCACCTGGGTGCCTCAGTCGGTTGAGGGTCCGACTTCATCTCAGGTCATGATCTCACAGTCCGTGAGTTCGAGCCCCACAATGGGCTCTGTGCTCTCAGTTCAGAGCCTGGAGCCTGCTTTGGATTCTGTGTCTCCCTCTCTCTCTGCCCCTCCCCCACTTACACTCTTATCAAAAAATGAATAAACTAAAAATAAATAAAATACTGATTCCATCTTTTATGATAATTTCCATTGTGTGTATGTGTGTGTTTCTGTTTGTAGACATTTAAAGAATTTATGTTGCATTTTCAAAAAAATTTCATATTTAAATATGTTTTCTCTATTAAAATTGATAGCCTCACATACAAGCATCTACTTTATGAAGCTGATACGAGGTCACTCACTAGGCTCATGGGGAATATTTCAGCATAACAAGTTTGCTACCTGCTTAACGAGTGAATACAGACTTCCTGCATGAGACAGTCACCAACTATTTATACAATCTTAAGCCTTTAGTAGTAAAGCAATCATGAGTTTATTATTTTGCTACCTGTACCATGACACTTCAAAACTCAATAATCCAGCGCTTGAAGATTTTCTTTAATTTATTATAATTAAAAGACACCCCAAGAGGGCAATCCAAATGCCTGAAAGTTTAAAGCTTTGTTCCCTTTGCTACATCAAAAGAAATGTTCATTTTTCTATCAAGTGAAGTACACTTCTGAGAATCCACACTGGCTCTTATATGATGGAGTCTTTCAAAGGAATCATTTGAGGTGACCAAGGAAAAGAGGAATTTTGGAATGGCCTACCACAGTCTTGAAAATAGAAAAAAAAAAAAAATATATATATATATATGGTATTCTTCTAGGTGAAGTTTTTATCATTTCTTTCTGTAATGAGAAAAATGAAGTCTGGAAAAGTGAAGAAAATATTTTCAATTAAGAAAATGGTGAAAGCAGCATTGGAACCCATCTCTATGGAATGTCATGGTCATTTCAACATGTGGCCGCCTCACAGATTCTAAACACTTGGATCCGGTCATGCCTAAAGCAACGTGAAATCATGTATTTCTTCAGCACGAAGTATTCCGTGCCTGCTATGTACCCATTCCTGTCCTAAGTGCTCAGTGTACCGTGAATCCAGGGACTTCCACTGAGTACAGCAGACAGTCCCCAAGGTTCAGGGGGGGATATGGATACTAAGCAAATATTTGAATGGGCAAGAATTAAAGATTGAACATCAGATCATAAGAACTCAGCTGAAGAGTGAAGAGCTGGCTAACAGAGAGGGGTGTCAAGGACAACACTCAGGGGAGAGGAGGTAAACCCTGAGGAACGGCTTCAGAGTTGGGACCATGACAAGGCGTGGAGTGCACAAGACAGGCTGGCCAGGAGATGGGAGTGTGGGAGCCCTGGAGTGTCTGCAGTACATTGAGAGAATGTAAGCCCGGACAAGACGAGGTCAGAGAGAGGCCAGTATGAAATCACTTCCAACTTTGTTCAGAGAAGGACCTTGGACTCCATTCAACTTGACAATGTAAGTCCCAAGTGAGTTTTGATCAGGGGTGACACATAATCCAATTTCCATTCCTTTTTTTTTTTTTTAACATTTATTTATTTTTGAGAAGAGAGAGACAGAGCATGAGCGGGGGAGGAGAGAGAAAGAGGGAGACACAGAATCAGAAACAGGCTCCAGGCTCTGAGCCATCAGCACAGAGCCCGACGCGGGGCTCAAACTCACAGACCGTGAGATCATGACCTGAGCCAAAGTCGGACACTCAACCAACTGAGCCACCCAGGGGCCCCTATCCAATTTCCATTCCTCCCCAAAAAAAACAAACCCTCTTTTTGCTATACTGAGGATAGACCAAAGTAGGCCACAGAACAAACGTGGTCACCAGTTAGGAAGCTGGGCCTGAGCCATCCCGGTGGGAATGAAGAGAAAGGAAGAATATACAGACATTTCCATCCTCCCACTGTCTTAAATATCAGTTCAAAACATTTAAGTGATAGGTGCGAGGTGCTAAAAAAGTTATTTTGCATTCTGAGCCCGGTTGAAATTCTAATGCATCATAAAAGCAGTATTAAAAATAGGCAATGTGAATTAACTGGCCACTAATAGTCAAAAAGGAGGACATTCATTGAGAGGTATTTTTTGCCTAGAAAAGTATTCCTTTTCGCAAATCTATGTGACTATAATAGACTATGGAACTATGGATTTGATAGCTTTCTTAATTTCAGTGGTTATAAAGCCATTATACACTACTTGCCTGTGAATTAGATGAGCATTAATGCAGCCAAAGGTCCAATTGCTCACTTTGGTGCATATTTTTTCATAAAAGTCACATTTTCTCTTATTAGCTTCAAGTTTTTATTTAAATTCCAGTTAGTTCACATACAGTGTAATATTAGTTTCAGGTGTACAATTTAGTGATTCAACACTTCCATTCAACACCCGGTGCTCATCACAACAAGTGCACTGCTTAATCCCATCATCAATTTTACCATCACCCCATCACCTCCCTTCTGGTAACCATCAGTTTGTTCTCCATAGTTAAGAGTCTGTTTTCTGGCTTGCCTCTTCTTCCCTCTGTACTCATCTATTTCTTAAATTCCACAGATGAGTGAAATCATATGGTATTTGTCTGATTGACTTATTTTGCTTAGCATAGTACATTCTAGCTCCATGCAAGTCATAGCAAATGGCAAGATTTCATTCTTTTTGATGGCTGAGTAATATTCCATTGTGTGTGTGTGTGTGTGTGTGTGTGTGTGTGTGTGTGTGTGTGTATACATACATCTTCTTTATCCATTTATTAGTCGATAGACATTTGGACTGTTTCAATAATTTGGCTATTGTTGATAGGGCTGCTATAAACATTGGGGTGTACATACCCCTCTGAATTAGTTTTGTAACCTTTGGGTAAATACCTAGTAGTGAAATTGCTGAGTCATAGGGTAGCTCTATTTTTAAATTTACGAGGAGCCTCCACACTGTTTTCCACAGTGGCTGCAGCAGTTTGCATTCCCGCCAACGTTACGTAGGGATTCGCCTTTCCACCTGTTGTTTCCTGTGCTCTCCATTTTAGCCATTCTGACAAGCGTGAGGTGGTATCTCAATGTGGTTTTGAGGGGCACCTGGGTGGCTCAGTTGGTTGAGCATCCTGCTTCAGGCTCTGTGCCGACAGCTCAGAGCCTGGAGCCTGCTTCAGATTCTGTGTCTCCCTCTCTCTCTGCCCCTCCCCCCGCTCATGGTCTCACGTGCACGCTGTCTCTAATAAGTAAACGTTAAAAAAAATTAAATGTGGTTTTGATTTGTATTTCCTTGATGATAAGTGATATTGAGCATCTTTTCATGAGTCTGTTGGCTGTCTGTAGGTACTCTTTGGGAAAAAAAAGTCAAGTCTATTCATATCTTTTGTGCACTTCTTAACTAGATTATTTGATTTGGGGATGTTGAGTTTGATAAGTTCTTTATATGTTTTGGATACTAATCTTTTATCAGATATGTCATTTACAAAAATACCACAGAAACACAATTATAAGAAAATCCTATGAAAAATTATATGCCAACAAATTGGGCACTCTGAAAGAAATGTATAAATTCAAGAAATGTATAAATTACCTGAACTGAAACAGGAAGAAATACAAAACTTGAACAGACCAATAACCAGTGAAGAAATTGGATCAGTAATCAAAAATCCCCAACAAACAAAAGTCCAGGGCCATAAAAGTCACTTTAAAAGAAAATATACACACTCTTCCTAATGTAAATAAAAAGGAATACGATTAGAAAGGGAAATATATACCATTATTTCTATAAAATATTTACTGCAATTCATCATTAAATGTACCTTTGAATATCGTTAACAGTCAGGAAACAAAATATGTTTGGTCACGTGTCTTCATATCTTACAATTAAGAACATCAGTTAAAAAAAAAAAAAAAGAGCGGATTTACTTTCCCAGTATGTGATTATGAAAAATGCCATGGGTTAGTGAAGGTGACCACTTCAGAGTCTCAGGTTAGTAGCCCAGAGGACAGTGCTTCCCCACCCATGTGCCCAGGTACCATTTTCCTCACAGGCCCCTTCTCCTGGCCTCCAAGGCCTGGCTCATGTTCACCATGGATTGCAGTTACCACCCCCCCCCCCAGGTGAGCCCTAGAGAAATGTGGATTATGGAGACAGCATGGTGATCATGATGAAAGGAAAAGGGCTAGGATGGCTACCATTTCCCCTAGGATGCCAACATCTCAGGGGAAGGAGCCACATCTGCCCACAGAATGCCATTATCATAGAGAGACATGTTTCTCTGAGACACCATCATCACAAGGGAAGAAATACCATTTCCCTTAGAACACCATCATCCTAAGGGCAATTTCCTCCAGAAGACACAATTTTTCCCAGAGCACATCAACTTAAGGGAAGCAATTACCATTTCCTCTAGGACACCAACAGCAGGAGGGAAAAAGCCACAGTCCCCCCAGAACACCCCACCATTCCATAAAGCAGCAGCAGTTATGAGTAGAGCCATGGTATCCAGCTCCCTCCCTTGGTTTGGCCTCCACCCCGGCTTCCCAAAGATCTGCGAGGGATTTCTGAGTCATGGACCATACTTTCTTCTGCAATAGGAACAACGTCTTGTTTGTAAGAACCACGTGGAACCTATCTGAATCATTCTCTCAAATCAAAGTGATGTCTTTAGACAGGCAACTGTCTTGGGGTGGAGTGTGATGGAGGACAGTGGAGTATCTGTCATTGTACCACAGTGTTTCTTTCCCTGTTTTCTTTTTTTTTTTTAAAGAATCTCATTCATTTGGGCTGTTTGAATCCTCTTTACCCAACATTTGTGGGTGACCTCTTTCACTATGTTAGGATTATCACTCATACCTGTTCAACTTCCTTTATGACAGAAACCTCACCATGCCTCAGTTTCCTGGACTGCTCTTCTGGGACAGGCTCAACACTCCTTGCAGGTGGCCAGGTTCCCAGCAAGCACCCAGAGATACGCTCCAGAAATGCTCACTCTTTCCCCCTTCTTAGATTCTGGGCAGGACTTTTGCTCAGGCAGGCTGGGGGAGGCATCCAACAGTGTTGTTACACAGAAATTGTTTCAAAAGATATGAATTTGAATTGGAAAAAAATAATCAGTCGGTTTAGTGGTCTCCAATGTCCCTTCAGTTTTAATACTTATTTATGAAGGCATTAAAAAAGCACAGTTCCACCTACTATAATCAATGACATAGGAAGACTTGGCCTTACTTGGCTAAACAGACTGCTTTGGATTTCCACCCCCACCCCTAGATCCCAGAGTAAATAAAAGTTGTTTTAACTGTTAGCTATAGGGCTCAGTTTTTATCCTCTCTGATATATCACTCCTTCATTTCTTAGTAATAGCTTCTCTGTAGCGATGTTTGAAAATGAAAATGCTAACCATATGTCCTTGAGAGCAGGTAACACCAACACATTGAATGAAGCTCTTAAATATCCAAAGACAGCCATGCTCCCACGTGACCAATTGGAAGCCTCCATAACTGACCTCTCCCAGGGAACCAAGACAGGGCTGTGGTGTTCCGTGTTCACATCATAGCACACATGCCCATCACAGAAATGTAAACGTTTGTAGAGCTCCTTAAATAGTGCTAACGGCAGTGACAAGAGTGAACTGCACTTCATTCAGCCTCATGTGTTTCAAGCAATCCTTTGAGCACTTAACCTTCCGAACAATCCAATGAGACAGGTGATGTTACTGTCTCCGTTTTGGAGATGGAGAAATTGAAACTTGGTTAGAGGAGGTTAATTACGTAGCAAAACGTTAGTTGCTTTAGCTTCTTAACTCCCGACGAAACGTACCGGACAGTTATCTGGTCTACTTAATCTAACTTCTAGAAACAACTTAACCTGGTAGCAAATTAATAGTCCACTAGCAGGCTCTTATCTGTAAGAGATAGGTTCAAAGACCCCAGTCCGTGCCTAAATCCACACATATTACCAAACCCTATATATACTGTCTTGCCCCACACATACGTGCTTATGATTAAGTGTAATGTATAAGTCAGACACAGTAAGAGTAACAACAATAAAATACAACAATTATAACAACATGCTGTACTAAAACCTATGCAGATGTAGTCTTTCTCTCTCTCAAAGTACCTTACTGTCCTGTCCTCACCCTTCTGGTGATGGTGGGAAATGATGAAAGGTCTCCACGATGAGAAGAGGCGGCACCAGTGACGTGGGAACATGACGTAGCGCTAGGCTCCTGCTGACTTTCTGATGCTGGTCACAACAAGGACAGCCTGCTTCCAGACCTTGGTTAACCACGGGTAACTAAAACCGCCCAGGACAAAACATGACTTCCTCTTACAACCAGACCCCAGCTACCACGTGCTAGAAAACTGGCGACATCGTAGCCCAGGCAGCCTGTCCACAGAGCCCAGGAGCTTCCTGTCCCCGCCTTGCCATGCACTGAGGCAAGCTCCCATCTCCTCGGATAGGACACAGTACCCATGGGAAGCCTTGCAACTTACTCACACCTTTCAATTTTCTCTTGCAACAATCTGCACTGGAAAATTTCATGAAAAAGCCAGGACACTGATAGAGCCACATTTCCATGCCATAGTAATTTTCCTTCGGTAATCAACAGAAACTTAAGCAATTTATACAGCACGCCGGCAAAATATTCAATTTTGTACTTGAGAAAAAGAAAAGTAATAGAAAGAGATTGAGCTGGGACTATCACCAAGCCCTTTAGAGTAATTCACACCGTGGGTAGTGGAGGGGTGTTTTCTCATTTTTTTTTCATACGTGTAATGAAAGGCAAAGATCATTAAACCAAAAATGTCAAGTTATCTTTGAAACACGAATGCAGTGTTACCAGTGCAGAGCTTAAATAGATACTAATGATATGTTAATTGGTTAATTGCACATTTTAATAGCAGACTCACAAAGCCAGGAATTCTTTATGTTTAAATGACATAATCGTGTGTTACTCTGGTTTTCGATAAACACTGGGATGTTTTCATTCACCTACACATCTCTATATAATTAAGTTTTGGCTTTCTCTCCTTGAGCTATAATTTATCCTAATGTCTTCACTAAATAGGAATCATCTTGAGCAACCTATTTTTAGTCCCCTTTCTGAGCAGTCTAGGTTGTCAGTCAGAGTCACAGAAAGGTGACACATCCTCACTGGGATGCTGGTGCCTTACAAATGGAATTGCCCTTCTCTCTCGGGTCTTGCAGCATCCAAAAGCACTCCCTGCTCGCGCCTGGTAATCAGAGAAAATAAATTATAATTTTTTTGAGGATATGTGCAAATATTTTCAGTCCATCCCAAACTTGGGTTCCACTTTTAATTTTTTTAATGTATATTTTTGAGAGAGAGACAGACACAGAGCACAAGCAGGGGAGGGGAAGAGGGAGAGAAGGAGACACAGAATCCGAAGCAGGCTCCAGGCTCTGAGCTGTCAGCACAGAGCCCGACACGGGGCTCGAACCCATGAACCACGAGATCGTGACCTGAGCCAAAGTCAGACGCTTAAGTAACTAAGCAACCCTGGGTTCTATTTTTAAATTGCCTTCTTATACAGAAGATGCAGCAGTTACCGGAGGGGGGGGGGGAGGTTTGTTTATGGAAGACCTTTTAGCCTTCAGCAACGTCACTCAAGAATGTATCTCTTTGGAATCATATAAATGGTCCTCAAAATTAAAAACAAAACAAAAAAATATACACACAGTTACATATATATGTAGCATTAAATATATACACTTAGTTACCACGTTTTTTATATAAGTATATGCGTATATAGTGTATATATGTATATATGTACATATGTGTATATATGTAGATATATTTGTATATGCGTATATGTTTATTTGTATATATATTTATACATAAATTTATTAAAAGTTGTTTTTGCAAGACAACATTACCACAAATTATACCAAGAGATACAGGATACACAATAAAGGCTTTTATAGTCACACTTACTAAGGGAAACAGAGGTGTCTTGTCTTTTGTTCTTATGCTAACTGGAAACTCTCTGAAGTAAAGACAGATTTTAAGAATCTTCAGAATTTTGGTGTAATTGGAGGGTTTACTGTGATGTATAAAACTATCATCAAAAGCAAATTTTACCTACTCTACAAAAAATTATGGAAAAGACTTCAAAAATGTGTGTCCTTCTCTTGAAAAGTTTCCAATTGTAAGTTGTCTCCGTCATGAACTAGGGATAACACGCTAGATATAGGTCAGTGTATAACGTGGGCAGGACTGACATGTTTGGCAATAATTGTGCCATCATCTCGGTAGTATCTTATTAAATTGTTCTGCATCAGAGGCAGTTCCTAAACCAAATAGGTTTAAATTCCTTCATATGATCCTTCCAGCATTCGGCAACATGGCAGTTTTCTCTGTTGCTTAGAGCTTCAAGCACCCATCTTCCCAAGGGTATGATGGCAATAACGTGAGGGTTGCTTTTATATAATTTTCAAAGTGTCTCAGAATGTGAAGTTTGGGGAAGGGGCAGTTTGCAGTAGAGTAAGGCAACGTGTTTCCAAATCAAAAACCTAGCCCTTACGTCCTGAAGACAGTTGGGCAGTAACCTCAGGGATTCCCGACTTGCGGCTGCCTTGGCCAAATGTTCATGCAGGTGCCTTGGAACAGCTCACCCCATGCAGAATGTTCATTTGCAAGAACAGACACATAGATACAGATACAGCTTAAGAAGATGTGGATGAACCGAGAGTAGAGCAGTGGGTGGCACCTGCTCACCCTTGAAACAGCCCCCAAAGAATCAGCGTCTCTGACGGAGGGCAGCCCGCCCCCTGGCCATGCCATGGCCTTCATTTAATAAGGTGGACTCAGGTCTTTGCTTGATGCACCTTCTATACACAGTGAGACCTCTGGGTAAGGAGATGGGCAATCAGAAAAGGGGCCTGTGAACAAACCCATCACTGTGTCAGGTGTTCTCATATTGAAGCACCTGAAAACCCATGTAAATCACGGGAGTTGCATTCTACAGATATGCACAGAAAGGTCAAGAGGAATCTTCAGAATCCATATAGGAACCGTGAGGATGGGATCGAATGCAGTATGGTGGCACCTAGAGCCATGGGCATGTGACTACTGAATGTGATAAATACAAGACCAAACCTCTCTTCTCTGGATCCAGGATGGCTTAGCCATGGTCTATGCACATAAGAAGGCAGCAGGGGGGCAGAAAAGAGCCTAGCTTGACCCGGGCTTGAGTCTTGCCTTTTGCTAGTGACTGCCATGTGCAATGCATGGAAACTTTCTGCATTTCAGATTACTCATCTGTGTCATATAGAAAGGCAAACCGAAGTCAGAGCTTGAATCTTCTCTAAAACAGATCTTTCTAAATGTGTATTTACATACTGCACAAAATGAAATGCCAATTGTACAGCCTACTGGAATAAATAGATGAGACTCTCTAAGGCTAGAGGCAAGTGGACCAGGGCTGCTCCAGGCCACACCCATCTGCCCAAAAGATTAAGGGTATCGGTCTCTTCCATTCCACATCCAAAAGGCAGGAAACTCTCCTCTAAGGTACCACACTTTAGTCATGCCATGCACATGTTTATAAATGAAAATACATTATTTAGAGCTTATTCAAGATTGTCATTGATAAATATTTGTATGATTATCTTTGTCTTAATCACTAGATTCTATTTTATGGAATTGGGCATTGTGACTTTACCATGTCTACGTTGACAGTGATTAGTACAAACTACCTGGTTCTTTACTTGGAAAATGATATTATTGGACTACATGATTGTTAAGGTCCCTTTCAACTACACCATCCCAGAAACGTGTGGTTCTCAAACTTCTGCCTATTTCAGAATTACCTGCTAGACTTGCTGGGACACAGAGTGCTAGCTAGACACGTCCAGACTGTCTGATTCAGTCGGTCTCAGATGGTCCCAAGCCTTCTCTTTGTAACATGTTTCCAGGTGATTGTGAGGCTGCTAGTCTGGGGACCACACATAGTAAACCAGGATCATGAGCCTGTGAGTCCATAAGTAGGGTCGGGCTTTGTTAGAGGGTTCAGAGCAGGGAGCGATGGGAACTGAGGCTTCTTGAAGAGGAGTAGATACTCTTTTCCCAGATTGAAAGGCAAGGTCATGGGCCTCTGGGGAAACTGCTCAGAGAGACTGTGAGATTGCCCTCATTGTGTTTGCGTTTCTCTCTAACCCATCACAGTTTACTCAGCATTCAACAAATTGTTGCCTATGCAGGGGCCATCCCACATATTGATACGGGCCTAATTTTATGTTGGCTCGCATTCCTCCATGCGAAATTAAGTATCCTTTCTTCTGTGTCCTTACCTCCTCAGCTTTGTGGTCACGTTGTGGATATTTTAATGTTTTGTCTGGTTGCCTTTCTCCCTTGGTTTTTTAGGACAATAGCACCATCTCCAAGTGACAATTATAGGGTCAGGAATATAGTCAGTTATCAGAAGTCAGAAGAGTTGGGGGAATGTCTAGTCCTTGATCGTGTAGAGAAGTCTTCACCAAGATATTAAAAGGAACTCTGCTGTTTCGTATATTTCTGAGATCTCAGAGGAGGAAGAGAAGCCAAAACCCAAACCACCAGAATTATTGGACAAAATTCTTTCTCATTTGTGAAAATCGACATGGGATTCAGGAAATATTGTGACTTAGGAGAAGGAGCCAAGTCAAAGTGTTGTCCGCCTCCAAAAAGGCAGGCGGGACAGAAGGACGCAGAAGCCACTGTGTGCACATCACACCTCAGAGGCAGCCCTTCCCCTGGGTTTGGATTTGGGTTTGAAGGGCTGACGATGGTGCCTTTCCAGGGAAGGTGTGATTATTATCCAGCTGTGACAGCACCTCACTCCCACACACTATTGGTGTCAGAGGCCTGGAGGCTTTATCAAGTTGTGATGAAATTGGGGAAGGAAAGAACACCGAACCCATGAACAGGAAATCGGGGTTCCCTTCTCGGCTCTGGAATTTCACAGCCATGTGTTCGACCCAGCAGTGCAACATCTGGTTGTGGTCACTTTTCTGAACTTCGACATCAGGGAGTGGGGTAGATGATCTTTCCAGGTCCTTTCCGGCTTTAAACAGAAGTTCCTTTGTCCAGAGATGGGGGGGATAGTGCTCAACCTTCTGGCCCTTTGTCTGCGAGATGGAGATAAGGACGCTTGTCCTCTATCGATTTGGATGGAAGTGCTTTGAAGCCTTCAAGTTATGTGACAAGTTATGGCTCCTGCTTGTTGGCAGGGAATGAATCTTAAATTTTAAAGAGCTGCGTTCTTGAGTTCATGTTGGAAGCTTGTTCTAAGCGTAATCCTTCTGTGTCCATGTATGTACATAACTACTCTGTGTTGTTCAAAATGTCCTACAGAACTGTGAGCTTGGAATTCGTCCTATCACCAAAGTAGTTTTAAGGAAGAGGGGAAACATGTGAGTAGAAAACACTGAAAGTAATTCTGAAGCACAGGGAGAGATCACCAGAGGTAGGTTTATGACCACTGAAAACTGCCAACCTGCTGTAAGGTTAGCACTGTGGCTTAATTACAGATAATTAAGGCTTTAAAATTCCACCTGTACCTGTGATTCTTCCTTGTTTGGATTCACAGAGCATCTTAGAGAACAATTTATTTCACTTTAGTCTTATAGTAGCCGTCTGGTTTGATCTGTACTGGACCCCTATTTCCCCCCTTACTAGGTATCTCTTGACACCTTGGTGAAGCAGTCCTCTGACTTTCCTTTAACAGCATGTTCTCTCCTCTGTGGTCTGTGCAGTTGGGCACACTGATGACACCCCAGGTCAAGACCAAGGTGGGGCAACACTACCACTCACTCCTGGCTGTAGGATTGGGCACAGGACACAAGCCAGACCATTCACTGCCGTTGTAAGCACCAAGAACACTAGACAAGTGTTTGTTTTGCCAGGAAAATGGTGGGCTTTTTTCTTGCTGCATTTGAAAGAGCAAACATATTAGGTTTGCTGTTACACAGACAGTTGAGGATGCCAAGAAGAGGGGATAGCTTCCCAGACAAAAGCTGAGATAGGACACAAAGAAAGCTGTGAGGACATTGCTTGAGCACCTGTTAAGCAATGTCTTGATGTCACCCTATTGCCAGGGTTTCTAGTCACACCGCCTAACACACCTTCAAGTTTTCCTCAAGCCAGTTTGGCTGGAGTTTTTGGTCATTTGAAACCTAAACGGTCTTAACAAAAGGCACAGTGGAAAGTGCTTTCTTCGTGTTTCTTTGAGATGTTTAGACCTTAACCCTAAGTCAGTGATTGATGATGTTTTAGTAGGTTTTTATGCTTAGTGTGGAAAAAAAAAAAACAATTCCATGAAGCATTTCAAGGTTTTCTCAGTCACTAGGATGAATTAGTGAACCTTGATGTAATTATTTCCTTAAAAGACAACAACAGATCCACTTGCTAGAATATCTGTTTACATTCTTATTCATTTCATATTTATATAATTTTAATCAGTGATTGTTCTGACTCAAAGAGACAACATACAAATAGTATTTTCCTCTACACAGAAAATATAGGAAATGGAAGTCCATAGAAGAAATGAAATAATTCCATGATGGCTTGGGGAGACTAGAATCTCACAGGGGACATTTCTGCCTTTTGCCCACCATGAACAATGTGCCTATCAGTTTGTTTCCTGAACCCAGTATGTATGCCAGATGGTAAGACACTTAAATGAAGGAAAAACAAAGGAGTTGGCACACTTAAATATTAATTAAAATGTTTCACAGTGATGTGACTAGGTTACGGTATGACACAGTCTCTCCATTGTGGCTTATGTGTTTTAGGACACTAAAGAAAAGTGGAAAACAGCTCAAAAGTTGAGCTGAAATTGAACTATGCTTGAAATCTTGCTTATGAAGGAATAAACACTTACTCCATGAATGACCAAAATGGAAAATGCATTAACCAACCCATCTGTGTACTGTCCAGAGTAGACAAGCAATAAAAAGAGATGATGAAGCATGTGGATGACAACAAGAGCTCTTTGTTGTCCCGATAGACCCCTGGATAGCCTGGTGCCTCCCCATTCTTGCCTATTTTAATTAACCAAGGGTCAATCAATAGTAGCCGTTGAGTTAACTGCCTTTCCTTTGAGGTTGCAAAGAGTTTTGAAGCGTGTATTCAATCAGTGCCCAAATTAGCCAACGAGGACCACTTTAATGGCATGCCAGCTCTTTTGTGGTCATGATAATGTGTTTTGTCTTTTTTGATAACATCAGGTATCTATCATGGTAAAGGGAAGAGGCAGTGCAATTTTGTGGGAGGAAATTTGGAATTCACTCTTAGGTTACTTAACAGAGTATGGTGACACCATTTAAAAATCAAGGGTTTTACATAGGTGAATACAGACGTAAAACCCTACTTTCAGATAGTTTTATTGCCTGGACACTTTCACGTGTGTTTCCACAAAATTTTTTAACACATTACACCTCAGTGGAATTCATGACATTTTGATTTCAGTTTAACATCCTTACCAGTAAAAAAATGAGGGAGAAGCTACATTGTCGTCATTAATATAGCAAATCAAATTGCACGTATGTATAAGCAAATGTGTGAATACATTTAGTGCTCCAAGAGTTTATATGATAGGACGATGCAAGATCAGATATACCAGAGGTGCATTTGATTATGCAAATTATTTGAAGAAAATAAATGATCTAAGCAATTGAAAGAGGCCATATTTTCCTCAGCGTCCCACGTAGGAATTATTTTAATTAATTCTGTGAGCACTGTGTTCAGTCAACCTCCTATGCTTGGAAATTATGTTTGAATTCAGAGAACAGTATGAATGTGAAGATTGATCGATCTACCTTAATGAGTATCCGTCAATGCAGTAGATTGAGAAAACACCCCCGAATAACAGAACACGAAAGTACCTACAACTCAATTTAAAAATTTCAAGATAGTTTTAGGACATGATTCTTCAACCTGCCTGTGTTCTATCAGGAAGTTAACCTGTTATTTAGAAGCAATTCTCCAAGTGGCTTAAAAGCCCTATGCTTGCCAGTATTCCACTTTTTTTTTTCCTCCCACCAAATTGTCCATCCTGAGAGAGGAGGAAGGTGGGTGGGGAGGGAATGGAGGAAGACAACCGAAAATGCCATCACTCTGCTAATGCCTTCCATTACTGGCCAAACTTGAAGTCTATGTGTCTTCTTTAAAGCTTGGAAATGTATGTGTTTTCAATCAGACATGTTAAGAGGAGAAAGTGATCACTCCCCCCTTTTTGTTGCTGTTCTTGAGAGGTCTCTGCTCTTGGAACCATTTGTGACAAATCTCTTGAAATTTTGAAAATGTTAATTTAAAAAAAATCATTTATTCATTTTTGAGAGAGTGTGAGCAGGGGAGGGGCAGAGAGAGGGAGACACAGAATATGAAGCAGGCTCTGAGCTGTCAGCACAGAGCCTGACACGGGGCTCGAACTCATGGAGCACGAGATCATGACCTCAGCTGAAGTCAGACACTTAACCGACTGGACCACCCAGGTGCCCCAAAATTGTGATTTTTACCTGAGTAAAAGACAGCAATTTAACAGATCTGTACAACAGAATAAAAGTAGCTATAAAATAAAACTGATAATTATCATCATGTAAAATACTCTAAAGACAGAGCTACATCCAGAGCAGAACCATTTTTTGTCAACATCTACCACCTCAGCCTCTAGCTCCCACTATTGCCAGAGTTTATGGCTTGACGGGAGCTTCACAACACTTGTGATGCAGTTCTTGGCACATCCTTTATTTGCACTCAGAATAGAAATGAGATTTTGCTTTCACTCAGTTCTCAAATTCCGCATCTGGCCCACAAATCACTAGTCCTTACTACTACTATTGTTCCTGCAAAACAGGACCTATAACCTGATCAAGGACATCTTCAACGCCAAGTACCTCTTTTTAATATCCCACATCGGAGACTAAACTTTGATGTAAACACCCTCCAGATTGCCACCGAGTAATAGAATGGCATGAAACAAGGCCTCTGTACCCTCAACAGTTCTTTAGCCCAGTGGTTTGAACGGTGGGTGGTTTTGCAACCTTTCTCTCGTAGGGCGGATTTGGCCCTGTCTCAGGAGAAATCTGTTGTCATATCTGAGTGACTGTCCCTACGATTTGGCGGTAGAGGCCAAAGATGTAAGTAAGTATCCTATGAGACACAGGACAACTCCCATCAACAAAGAATTGTCCAATCTGAAATTTCAGTGTTGCCATGGTTGGGAAACCCCGTTAGCCCTATGGTTATCGGTAATTTGGGAATGGTGATTCTATCTTACCCATGAATCTACAACATGCATTTTTTATTTACTATTCTTCCACTCTTCTGTTTATTTGTAAGTGTATGATTACTTCACACCATTCTAATACTGTAAAGAGACATTAATTACTAGGCAGCCCCACTTGTGTGAATTATTCAAAATTATAGAATAAAACAAAACACTTCCATTACTTCTGAAACCAGTCATCAAATGGATATGATCTCCGAAGACACAATGGCCTGCACAAGTGAGAAAATTAAAGTGATGACACAATCTTTTTTTTTTAAGACCAAATTAATCAATGGTGGAAAGTACAAGGAAAGGTATTTAAATATCTCCTGATATTGAGCTAGACATATTTTAGAGGATAATTCGAAACAGATGATGGGTTGCTTGTTTTCCTCTCAGATGTGGTGGTGGCTCTTAAATTTCAGTCATAGGAGGTCCCTGTTGTTCTTTTATTTTACTCTTCTATTCGGTTTTATACGAACATAGAACACTGTTAACATCTGGGGTAAATGTCTGAGGATGTGTAATCCTGAACACAGGAGAAAGAATAATGAATGCAGTTCTGGGTTAGTCTGCTCCCAGATAGAGTCATGTGTGATAGGCACCCGGTGGGGGTCAGGGAATACCATTATAACTTATAAATGGTAATTTTAAATTTATTAAGATGAATTATGTTTATAGTATATACATAGTTGACGTTGATGGACATTTTGCCAGTCCCCCCGAGTTTCTGTGCAAATATAAAAAGTAAAGTCTAAAATATGTGTATGGTAATATTTAAACATGACAGCAAATGACACAAAGACATGTGGGTTTGCAAAAACCAGTACTTTGAAAT
Organism: Acinonyx jubatus; assembly: GCF_027475565.1. Lineage (NCBI taxonomy): Eukaryota > Metazoa > Chordata > Mammalia > Carnivora > Felidae > Acinonyx > Acinonyx jubatus. The sequence goes on along the minus strand of NC_069382.1, from coordinate 3,171,240 downwards.
TATATAAGAAATAGTATGATTCTTAAAGCTCTAGATGTGATAGACAACTCAGAAGTCATGTTTTCACAGAAATACAGCCTAGACTACATACTCCCCCAGCCTCTTATCACTGATCATGACCTTTTTCATATTCTGGATTCATCTGACACTGTCTCTTTGAACTTAGAGATGCTCACACAGATTACAGAAGGTCATAAAAACACATTGTTCCTTTGATCTATAGTAGTAAGTCAGTGAAAGTGTCTCAAGAGGCTAAATTCTAGCCTTTGCATCACAGCATGTGGCAATGAAATTAAAGCCAGCTTTACTCCACACTTATTAAACTAAATTATCATCAAAAGTAAATGGAAAGAAGAGAAAGAGAAATAATTCATTGGACTAGAAATTTCATTTATTCCTCCAATAGGTTTGCTGATAAAAGCATTATAGAATCAAACTTTCAAAGTCAGTAAGATACTGTCTGCATTATTAGGTCTGACTGGGTCATCTCTCTTCAGGAAAATTCTTGCCTTTGTGATAAACTTTCCAGTTGTATTTTCCCTACCCTGCCTCTGAACTGAATTGAAATAATGGCAATTATAATTCAGGTCCCGCTTCCAGGAAGCAGTGCTACAAGAGGCTGACATGGTTATATGTAAGTGGGTCACAGTCCTCCCTCTCACCCCCCAGTGACAAACAGTGGTGGATTAGAATAGATGTAGCTTGCTCTTTGGGGTTTCTCAAAAATTAAAAAAAAAAAAAAAGAACACATGAATAAGTAGATTAAACAAATACTATTTGGCCATGAAAAGAAATCAATTAACAAACGTGTGTATTGTGACTGTTCTAAACAACGCCTAAGGACTCAATAAAACAGGATAATTGAGGTGCTAATCCTTCTGAACTACTCTTTGTATATAGAAAATCTCCCCACCTCAGAGTTCAGTCCATCTTTAAGTCTTGGTTCCCTTAACATCAAAACCCCAGGTTCAAAACCTAAGAAAACACAATGTAAAAAATCCTCTCTCATTCCAGAGTCAGGAAGAATCACAACTTTTTTACATAGCAGGGAGAAAAATATACTTGAGCCTAATTACTGGAAACTTCTTTCTCCTAAATTAAGCTGTATTTCACTTTTCCCACACTCTGTGTCATCGCTACGTGACCCTTCTCTGTGGCAGTGACCCACGAAGAAGATAAGCCAACGAATAAATACATAAATAGACTCAAACCATGCTTCCCGATGTTATGTAAGAAAAGAGAGGGTGTCTCAAGGGAAAAACAGCAGCCAGATGACGGGAGAGAATTGGTTGTGGTCAGGTTGCCCAAGATGACGACCTTAGGTAGAGATGGGAATGAGGGGCATAGCCCACTGGACCCAAGGACCAAAGCTGCCCAATCATCTGTACCCAGATCCACAAATATGGCAGAGCCAAAATTCAGGTGGCATTTTAGGAAAGCGCTCCCCTTTTAAAGCCTAATGTGGAACTCCACTGATCCACTTTTGGAAGGTATCCTGATCTTCAATATCAGCAGTTAGGTGGAACCTTCTAGAAAAAGGGGTAGAAGAGATCCAGAATATTTAGTAAACACATTCATCTGCCCATGCCAAACCCGACTTCCAATGTCTGTATCGAACACGCACCTCACAGCTTCATGCTCAGCGTGTTAAGGCTAACGTGTTACACAGCAGTCCTGTTAACTGTAGACAGGAAGCTGGTGTTAGAGAAGTGGATTTTTTGGTGTGTTCTGTGTACTTCTGTATGTTAGAGAAGAAAAATAATAACACTTTCCACTGATGCCCAAAGGTCCGACTCTTGATCCATTCAGTGTGAGGCAGGAACGCAGGAGGAGGGCTCAAGGCAGTCTGGCCCTGACTCATTCCGAGACACTGCAGCCCAGTGTAACAGCCAGATGTTTCAGGCAAGGGAAGTATTTCCTTTGGCTTTCACAATGTCCCAGCCAACATCCTCCCCAGATCTGCTCCTCCAGGGAAATGTGCAGCCCACCCCATCCAGGCAACCAGAGACACCAACCCCCCGCTCTATTCAGAGTCACAGGATGGGGTAGAGAGACTGACTCACAGTTTTTAAAAAGCTGCACATGAAAGAAGGAAAGCCCTTTCTTAATAGAAACTTCTGCATGTCAAATCCTGGAAGGAGGTCAAAGTTTCAGAAAAAAAAAACTATTAATTAACTCATGCATCACCTATTAATTGAGCACATTATGTGTGCCCAGAACGTTCTTAGGCAGTAGAGGCACTACAGCAATTAGACAATCCGGGGCTTCACCCTCAAGGGGTGGGCAGACCAGGAGGGCACGGGGATGTTCCAGTCACATGAAAAGCACCGTCAGATCAGGGGGAGGTCCGGGTGCCCAGAGACCACAGGACAAGAGCCCTGGCCTCACCATGTACGAGCAGCAATGACCTTTTGAACGAAGGGACGTTCAACACAGCGAGGGAAATGGAGAATACTAGCAAAGAAGTGATATCAGGACAGACAGAAGGTGTCAGGACACGCCTGGCAGGATCCCCAACGCACCTGCGTCCCTCTCATCTCTACGTCACCTATTAACCAGCACTAACGATAGGGTCCCTGGCATGACTTAACACTCCTCCTCCCACTTTCCGCCCGGAAATGCAATATTAGCAATACCACCCCGCACACAAGTACCCTCCTGATTGGGATTTGCCAGTTTACAAACTTTAGAAGGGGGGTGGGGGTTGACAGTAGGCTTGCCGTTCCCTCCCTTTTTGACGCACGTGTGACAGTAACCGGCAGACGAGGGAGGAGAGACAAGAGAGGTGGGAGACAGATGCTGACCTTCATGGTGGGAAGGGACCAGACATCCACCAAAGATTCAGAGGACAGTGACTCTGATGTCCTCTGGGCTGGTTTTACATACAATCCCTGCTGTTGTGCAGGCGAGAACCCCAGCTTTTCGCTGTGAGGAACCTATATTCTCTCAAAGAAATGGCTGCAGCGATTAAAACAGATGGTGCTGACGAAGAGACAGGCGTGTAGGCCAACGGGACATAACACACAGCCAAGGAACAAACCCGTGCACAGCCAGCCAGTCCATGGGCCTTTGACGAATGTGCCAAAAACCACACTGGGGAGTGGCCAGGTGTTGGGAAAACTGGATATCCACGTGCAGAAGAATGTAAGTAGGCCTTATACCGGAAACAAAGATCAAAGTGGATTCACAATTTAAACCGCAATTATAAAACTACTAGAAGAAAATACACAAGAAAAGCTTCATGACCGTAGGCTTGGCCATCATATCTTGCATATGAACTAAGAACACAAGTAACAAAAGTAAACTCAGGTAGGACTTCACGTCACTGCAATGGAAGCAGCCAAACAGCATGAAAACAACAGCTTACAAAATGGGAGAGAAGATTTGCAAGCCATATATCTGACAGGAAACTGATATCCGAAATATGTAAGGAACTCCTACGACCCAATAACAGAAGCAAACAAAGACAGTTTAAAAAATGAGCAGAGAAGACAGGTGTGTGAAAAGATGTGAAAGGTGTGTGAAAAGGTGTGTGAAAAGATGCTCAGCATCACCAATCATCAGGGAACCAGAAACCAAAACTACAGAGACATCAGCTCACACCTGCTAGAAGGTTATTTTCAAGACAGGTATCGGCAGGGACGCAGTGAAATTAGAATTCTCAGGTATTGGTGGTGGGAACACAAAACTGTGTGTTGTTTGCTGTGTAAGCCAGTATGCAGACTTGTCAACAACGAAAGATAAAACTAGCATTTGGGGCACCTGGGTGGCTCCGTCGGTTAAGCTTCTTTGGCTCAGGTCTTGATCTTGGGGTTTGAGCCCCGCGTTGGTCTCTCTGCAGCCTGCACAGAGTCTGCTTCAGATCCTCTGCCTCCCTCTCTCTCTGCCCCTCTTCCACTGGTTCTCTCTCAAAATAAATAAACTTAAAATAAATAAAAAACAAAACTGGCATTTGATCTAGAAATTCCATTTCTGGGTATTTATTTATCCAAAGGAAACAAAGGCAGCATCTCAAAGAGATACCTGCACGCTCATGTTCATTGCAGCATTAATCACAATGGCCAAAACATGCAAATAACTGAAGTGCCCACTGACGAATGAATGGATAGAGAAAACATGGTGTATGCAAACAACAGAACAGCATTCAGCTTTCAAAAGGAAGGAAATGCTACCATTTGTGACAATATGAACGAACCTGGAGAGCATAATATTAAGCAAAATAAGCCGGTGATAAAAGGGCAAATACTGCATGACTGTACTTACATGAATTCTCTAAAACAGTTGAACTTACAGAAACAAGAGGAGTACAATGGTGATTACCAGGAGGAGCTGGGAGGAGGGCAAACAAACCACACTTGTTCCACTGATATCAAGTCCAGTTAGGCAAGACCCATGAATTCTAGAAATGTGCCCTACAACACAGAACCTGTACAATACTCTGTTGTGCACTTAATTTCTTGAGGATAGACCTCATGTCAAAGAGCTCTTACCCCCCGCCCCACACACGAAGGGACATGGGAAAGTTCAGGAGGTGATGGATAGGTCACTATCTCGATTGCCCAAACTCATCCAATTATACAAATTAAATATATGCAATTGCACGTTTATTAATTATACCTTAATACACCTCTTTTTAAAAGGTTCCTAGCATTTATTAAGCTATAGAATGATGACTACACTACTTTATTATTCTATCACTGTAACCACCTTATTTTGCTGAAGAAAACTAACATTTAGGAGAATATTTGCTCCATATGGTAGAAAGAGTTTGAACCCAGAAATCTGTGTGTACCCTTGTCCTTTCTTATATTCCCTGAAGAATACTGGAGCTCAACCAGTGGCAGGGATGTTGAAAAGGTCCAACGTAGGCACACAGAGCAGAGGTATGTTACAGATGCAGAACTGACTTGAGTTAGCACAGCAGTGCCTCTCTCAGAAAATCAGTATTAAGTTTACTTGCAGATTCATAGCTCTTCAACCTGTCTTCCACTTAGACATCAGCATCACCCTTTGCAAATTTAAATATCGGATAAGGCTAATTCTCTACTTAGAACTCTCGGCAATTCCTCATTTTTTTAGAAAGAGACACACACTTTAGAATGCACCAGGATACTGCCCCTGGCCAGTGCAGACCAGTTCAATGTGGACACCTGTCAATGTGCCCTACAGACTGCTCGGTGCTTCGGACACTAGCATTAGTCCATCCTCAGTGATGGCCTCCAACTTCAAGGGGCTTATGAGGTAGTATTAGGTGACAGACAGGGTTGCTGAACAGTTTGGTGCAAGTGGGGGGGGGTGGGCAGAAATACGTGCAGTGCATCAGGTGAGATCAGGAGAGGAAATGTGCATCCCAGGTGGGCTCCTAGGGCAGATGGAGTTTGAACCAAGTAGTAAAGAAAAATCAAGAGTTGAACCATGATGAGGGAGATAAATAGAAAGGCGTACCAAGCAACAGGAAAGCATAAAAGGTGCTCCAGGAAACGGGGGCTTGAGCACAGAGTGGACATAACAAATAGGTGGTTTTCCCATCCATCCAAATTGAGCTTTACAGCCACCTTCCTGCCTCTCACTGGAGTCAGGTTCAACGAAGGAGTTAACATTCGTCGAAACTCCATGCTGTTCCATGTCCCTGCAGCTTGGCTCCTGCTATTAACTTTTCGTGAGATAGCCCACTTTGCTTCCATGGTTTTTCTTGTACAATTTCTGTCCTTTAAGAGTTAATCTCAAATCTCTCCTTCTGAAATAGTCCTTCAATGATCTCAACAGTTAATCACTTCATTCCTTGAGCAGACACCAGGCTACGTGTCTGCCTCTGTATTTACTTACCCATTAAATGCATTGACTGTGTGTACGTATACCCTTCAAAGGCACACTCCTGGTCTCAAAGATCTCTGAAATCTTCATCCCAAGCATATTGCAAGTAATCAAACCGATCATATTTAGAAAGAAACAGAAAAAAATGGAGTTCTTGGATAGTTTTTAGTGTATCTAGAGAAAGAATAGTATCAAAGATATATCTATATTTCTAAAAAAATCAGGGTACACATTTCAGAACAGAGCTACTGGGTCTCCATAAACATTATAGGTAACAGGTGTGCTGTGTCTTCTCCTTTCTTCCAAGGGGAGATTCTGCATCCCCCTCAATCAACGCAGCTTAATCAGTCCCTGTCTCCTCCCTGTCCCCACCTCCTTCACACACTATGTCACAACCATCATTTTTAGCTTCATACATCCACGCACAGTGACTTCTTCCTGGGCAAGTGGCATCTTAAAATCCTCCAAGTTTAAGAGGGCAATGAACTTTCAATATGGGTTGTTGACAGTAAAGGACAGATAAATGATTGATTCATGAAACTGGCCTGTGGGTTTATTTTGGATTAGTTACATAAAGATAAATGCCTGTGACATTTCAGAGGGTGTATCTAAATTTAAGCTAGATTAACTCGCTCTAGAGAGCTAATAGAGACTTGGCTGATATCCCGTTGCCCTACTAAGCCACATTGGAATCAACTTAATGTGCTGCCTCCATTTCCTTTGGTTGTGAAGGCTGAGTCAACTGAAGAAGTAATTCAGCATCAGTATTCTGGGATGTACACAGTCATGGAAAAGCTTCCAGGAGGAATAAACTGCCCGTGATGTCATGAGCCTTTTATACAAATGCCAGTTATCCCACAGAGAGAGTGTTGTCTGTGGTTTCAGAACCTTTGCATTTCTCTTTGTTATGTAAGAAATCAAACTCGGCAATATCCTTAAGAGTTATCGGTTTAGGTAGAGAGCTAAATGGTGGAGAACTGGGAAATGGTTTAATTCTGCCAGACCACATCCAAAATTTTTGTCCTGAAAACCTCCTGTTGTACGTGTGATAGAAATCCAGTAATGCCATTTTTAATCCTGGTGTCTTACTTAACAGAGTTAAATATCCTTAGATTTCAGGAAAGGAAACCACATTTCTTCTGCATACATTTCAGGAAGGAACTGTAATTTTAGCTTATTTTTGAATTAGCTTATTTTTCACAACGCATCAAGTATCCTTATGTTTGTTCCTCTAAAATGCCTTGCCAATCTTGGTCAGTTAAATATAAACGTATGTTAAAGGTGATTTTGATAAAGATGGTAATTTTGTAAACTATCTTAATGAACTTAATATTTTATCATTACAATCTTCCATTTTATTAATGCGGAGAATTAAATACTTGGCTTCTTACATCTACGTTTCAATTTCTTCTAATATACAAACATTTCAAATGATCTAATTAAGTCCAGTAATGCCTGTGTCCTTGATAAATGTCACTGAACTTCCCTTCTACGCAAAGGTCTGTTTCGCTTTCCTTTCATTTTGGTTTTGGGTGGTCTGTGAGGTGTGGGAATACAAGTCTAAATGTGAAGCTGTCTCTTATTTCTGCAGAAACATTTCCTTCACAAGTAGAATCAAGTATTCCTTTGGGAATATCTGTAGTGTGGGAGACTAAGTCTAATTTGACAGAGCTGTTGATTTATTTGAAAAGAGAATTCTAAAAAAGGCATGCCAGCTCCTTTGAGTACATTTTCACAAACCACCACCACACCCCCCCCCTAAAAATAAAACAAAAAGCCTACAGATTCTGTGAGACTTCCAGGTGGTCCGTACAATGTTTTTCAAATGACAGTAGGCAACTTTCCTCCCAAAGCTCAGAGCTACAAAACTTCCAATGGGAAATATAAACATTATCACCATACATACCTTTTTCTTCCCCTCCAGAGCTGCAACACCCACTTTCGCAGCAACCAGCCCCACACAGCCATTAACTCTTGAAATGTGAGGAATCTGAACAGATGCACACTATAGCTATAATGTACAGAAAGGTTTCAATGGCTTAGTCCAGAAAAAGAAAGTAGTGTTTCAGTGACATTTTTATATTGATGTGTTGAAATATTTGGTATTTTGCACTGGGTTAATAAAATTTACACAGAAATTAATTTCACCTGTCGTCATTCCTTATAATTTGGTGACTTTAAAAAAATAAAATGACATGTGGCTCACAACATATTAGAACATTGCTCTCAAGTCTAAACTGATGGAAAATTGAATAAATGGTACCACCTGATGCAGGTTTTCATAGGAATTCTATAGCTTTGAGTGCTGCTGTTCTATCTGTAAAAACTGTAAAAACTCTGATGTCTTTTTTTTAAACTACCACATAATACTGATGACTTAAGTTTCAAACTTTGGAAATGTGCTTAAAATGCTGATATTTTTTTCATACAGGATTCATTCCTGCTCCTTTGTGATGGGCCCCCTGGGTATATTTTATTCCACTAGGAATTTCTCAGGAAGGTCTTTTAGAAGGAAGTACATAGGAGCATTCTTGTCCTTTACGCCAGATGCTGTGGGTCTGATTGTAAAGAGTGTTTGTTCCCTGAGGGGCAGTAACAATAAGCAAATACACAGGTCAGCCAGAAAACACTTGAGAAGGAACTTCTTCAGAGGTATCAGGGAGGGTTCGTGGCTGCAGGGTGGGCAGTGGGGCTTCATGCACTGGGATAAAGGGGGAGAACTTAGAAGCATGTACAGTTTGTACTTGGGAGATGAAACACACACCCCTTAGAGCTGCCGAGGAACGCGTCTGCTCCCCACAGAATCAGCAGCTCTAGCGAAGATACGGAAGCTAGTTATGGAAAATTATCTCTGGAGCACATAGGAGGCTGGTGGAGCCACATCAAGTGTTGAATCAGTCCCCATTGTCAGGCTCAGTCCAGATTGTGTAGAATTTGGAGGCTTGAAATACAATTTTGATATAAAATAGACTTCTATAATGATCAACTCATTGTACAGTAGGGCAAGACTGAAAATTAAGATGAAGTGACAAAATCAGACACACAAGTAGAGATTTTTTGATGAATTCTGAGTGAATTAAAATCCCTTGTTTTAATTAGACTTTCAGCATGATGATATTCTGTCACTTTACTGCTTTTTCTTAAAGGTCACCATATTGTCTTTCAGCTGTATGCCCACATGGACCTTTCTGTCACATATGAGTTATACACAACTTCACTTCTGCAGTTGGGGGCCTCATTCTGAGAATAAGGGATTTGGTTTGATCAACCAAGGACCTAATTTAAAGCCCTCTGTAGCAATTGTAGAGCTGGGCAAGGTCACTAGAAGACATTCTGCATCTGGTCAACCCAGGCAAAGACCGTGCAAAGACACTTCTACGTCAGGTCACAAAGTAAGCTGAGATGAGTTATCGATGTGTTGAAATGAGTGATTTCTGCTTGAAAGTAGCCAAAGATACAAATTCCAAAAAATTTTTCAAGGAAACTGCTAATTAAGGACTTCAGTGATAAGATGCCTTTTAAGGGAAGATCGCCTTTTCTAACTGGTAGGCTCTGGTTTCCTTCCTACTTGAGGCAGTCTTTTTAAGTCTTATAGGTCAGGAGATCATAAAACTACTTCAGGTCCAACATTCCAGATGTCTTGTCTTTCAAGTTCCTAACATGGGGCTTAAAACACATCCTGTTGGTTGACTGGACTCTCTCCCAGTGGGTTAAAGTTCTGTTTCTGGGACAATCAAGCTATTTGTATCTTTTCCCTTCTATGGGATCCTACATCTGAATCCTCTCTGTTAACAGTATCTTCCCGGGTTCTGGTGAAGCATCTCTGACTTAGTCCTTACAACTTAATAAACAATCATTTAGGGTTAAGTATTAGAACGCAATCATGAACATACTTTTAAATAGTGACACATCTAATGTAGAGAAGATAATTATAAAAGCCTACATCTGATTACATAGTTTTGATCCTTAATGTAATCATACTCATTCCTTCTTGAAATATTCCATGTTGTTTCAAAGATTAAGTACAGGGGCACCTGGGTGGCACAGTCAGTTAAGCACCCAGCTCTTGATTTTGGCTCAGGTCATGATCTCATGGTTCAAGGGATGGAGCCCCACGTTGGGCTCTGTGCTGACAGTGCAGAGTTTATTTACGAATCTTGGTCTCCCTTTCTCTCTGCCACTCCTCTGCCTTTACTCTCATGCTATCAAAGTAAGTTAAAGAAAGAAACGGTCCAAACTTGCCTTTCATTCTCGCTATGTCATGTAGATTTGTGCTGTCCTAAAATTTCTAGTTGAAAATCCTAACATGAGGTAGAGCCATTGGGAGGTGACTAGGACAGGAGGGGGGAGCCCTTATGAATGGGGTTCGTGCCCTAATAGGAGAGTCTCCTGAGGGAGCCCTTGCCCCTTCCACCACCTGAGAATGCAGGTAGAAGTCAATGGTCTGCTACCAGAAGGAGGGCCCCCACCAGAACCCAAGCAAAATGGCTCCTTGATCTTGGACTTCAGCCTCTGGAAGTGGGAGAAATTTCTATGGTTCATAAGCCACCCAGTTGATGGTGCTTTGTTATGGCAGTGCACAGAATGAGATAGTTCTGAATTGTCTGCCAACAGTCAAATGAACTGCACGTCCCCTTGGCAAAGTTATATTTAAACCACAGGTGATTGGAATCAAAGGTTCTGTATTAATAGAAATAATTAATCATGAATAATTAAAGACCTGAAAAGATGCCTGTTTAGGTAACACCTGTATTTAGAGATCATATGTATCTGGTTAGGAAAAAAACAACATTTTAATAAAGGATTATTTTAGTGGCTCAAAACATGTCTGGTCCTTCACGATATGATTTTTAACGTGTAATTCCTCTGTGACATCTCGATTTCCCCAAGGAACTGTCATATTCCTGAAATGTTTTCTGCTAGATCAAAGCCCAAGATAAAATTTCAATTACATCAATGAAATGAACTATTCATATGGAACTAATCTTTCTATAAAAACCTCTTCAAATAAAAACATCATTTTTGAAAGGCAGATAAACCCAATTTATTGACTCAGTTGTGAAGTTTATCAGAATATATGTTGTCAACATCCTGTGCTTCTCCAATATACAATACTGAATAGTTGAATAAGAAAAGAGTACCCTATAAATTGTTGCCAGTTATGCAAATATGAAGCTGTGAATGCTGGCACACTGATCACAGACATGCTTGTTACAGAACAGTCCCAAGAGCTCCAAGTAAATGATACAGTAAGCAGGATTTAAAATTAGAAAATAAAGTATCTTGATATTGCTACACAAATAGGAATCCTAATCTACGGACTAACATCCTCGTGCTTGGCAAAAGCTGACATCTATATGAATTTGTGGGTGATGTACTCCACGTCAATGAGCAAAAAGTTTTGCCACAAAGAACTTAATTTCATCGGATGCTAACAGACCATATGGCAGTACCTGGGGACGCTGTAATTGAAAGTCACTTAACATTTACAAAGACAACCCAAGTTTAACCACGATACAGTTCTTCACATTCCTGGCCAGAAAAGACAGCCTTGCTCTCATGGAAAATAAATGATGATGCTGTGTAAGTTCTCATGGCTCTTTTCAACGTGCTTATTTTCAGTTTGGAACACCTGTCACGGCTTTCACTTAATTATAATGCATCTATAATTAAGAATCTGTTAGATTTTTCATAGAATATTTAGTTTTGAGAAAATTGCATTAACATACTGTCAGATTCCAACAGCCTCTGTCTTGGAATACAAAAAAATAAAATAAAATAAAAAACAAAACAGACTCCTATACAGAGACAACCTGGTGTTTGCCAAAGTGGTGTGGGGATGGGCAAAGCAGAGGAAGGGAATTAAAAGGTTTGAGCTTCCAGTTATAAAGTAAGACAGGAGGGTCGCCTGTGTGGCTCAGTCGTTTAAGTGTCCAACTGTTGATCTAGGCTCAGATCATGATCTTACTGTTCGTGAGTTTGAGCCCTGTGTCAGGCTCTGCACTGGCAGTGGGAAGACTGCTTGGGATTGATATTCTCTCTCTCAAAATAAGCAAGAAAAATAAGACAGGAGAATGTAACCTATGGCATAGGGAATATAGTTAATATGTAACAACTTTGGAGATAGTTAGAATAAGGTGTGGAGATCACTGTGTGATGTATATAAATGTTGAATTACTGCTGTATGCCTGAAACTAATATCGTAGACCAACTACGCTTTGATAAAAAAAAAAAAAAAATAACCATGAGTAAATCTCACATGAACAGATGAGAACTTGATCTTTATCAGGGCTTCCCAAACCCTAGTCCTCACTGATTTCTGTCCTCCTCCCCACTCCTCTGATCTCCTGTAACACATCTTACGGACTCTCTGGAAAACAACCCATCTCCCCCTTGTCTCTTCCATGCCAGTCACACCTTCCATCTAAACCCTAGTCCAAGCCATCTTCCTCCTTTTGTGGGCCTCTTTGCAGGTGCTTTTTATTGGTCTATCTCTGTTCTCGACTTCCGGCACCCCTTTCTGCATGTTAGCCAAAATGGCCTTATTAAACAGAAATGAGATAATATGCCTTCTCTCCCATGCATTCTCACACAGCTACCCTATCGCATCTCAAGCTGAAACCAAACTCCTTGGTCTTGATTACAAAACTCAACACTGTTGGGTCTGGTCTCAGACCCCATTTCACGTCACTAACCCCCTGGCCCACGGCAGCAGCCACCAGCTCGCCCGGGACTTCACCACGTTGGTCTGTTTCTCAAGCGTGGCAAGCCCATCCCTTTAGGGTTTATACTCCAGGAATGTCCTCTGTCCACAATGATCTTTGCATAACCTGGCCCTTGTCGTCACTGGGAACTTAGTCTAAATGTCACCCCTTCAGAAAGGCCTTCCAGGGCCATCGATCTAGCAGCCAGAGATAGGTCGACTCCTAGGCTTAGCTACAAACTCAGACGCCCCACCAAACCCTTGTCACCCTCCTGCCCTGCTGGCTTGTTTGTTGCAGAGATCCCCATCCCTGCATCAAACAGGATTTCGGGAGGTTAGGGATTGGTCATGATTTTCCTCACTGTAACCTCAAGTATGTTTAAGGGTGATGGATACATAATAGTGAATAAGCATGGGTGCAGTGAAAACTGTTCTATGAAACACACAGAGTGGAATCAAGTAGGGCCAAGAAATAGGCGAAAAAATGAGCCTTCTGTAGCATTTCTCCAGATTGTTAATATCATGTCATCACATGGTATCCCCAAGACAGGAATGTGAAATGAATGATTTCCAAAAATGTATTTGACCACTGGAGAATTTTTTGTAAGGAGTAGCTCTGACTAGTGTGTAACGATGAATTAAATTAGAAGTCACCGACATGAACACATCTGTCTCCACAGACCTGTTGAGAACCTGAAGGCTTTATTTTTTAAGGAAACAATCTGCACAAAAAAAAGTTTAGCTCTTTTTGTTTGTTTTCCTTTTCACCACGATAACTACACTCCAGATCTAGCTCTGTTAACAACTATTTGTGTTGACTTTGGACAAATCATTGTAATTTTCTGTGCCTGTTTCCTCCACTGTAAAATGAGCACGATTTCTCCATAGTCACATGATTCCATATGTTTTAGAGCTTCACTTCCATAAGTCCTGATAATTTGAGAAACACCACAGATGCACACAGGGGAAGGGAAGGAAAATAAGGTAAAAACTGAGAGGGAGGCAAGCCATGAGAGACGCGTAAATACAGAGAACAAACCGAGGGTTGCTGGAGGGGTGCGGGGTGGGGGGATGGGCATTGAGGCGGGCACTTGTGGGGATGAGCCCTGGGTGTTGTATGGAAGTGATGAATCACTGGGTTCTACTCCTGAAGCCAAGACTACTCTGTATGTTAGCTTGAATTTAAATTTTAAAAAGGAGGGGGATTAAGTATGATTTGAGGTCAAGTAAGGGAAAACCTTATCCAAGTGACCACAGGTGTTTGAAGCACTGAAGAACTCAGTGATCATCCCGAGTGCCTGTCTTTTTGGCAAGATGAACCTTCGCCTCAGCAGGCCTCGGCCGTGACCACCAGCCCTTCACCCCTCGGCTCAGACACTGCCTCCCCCAGGAATAGCTTACTGCCTCCAGCGCCCCAGATCGGAACTTCTCACAGCTCCCTGCTTCTTTCCGGTGTGATCCTACGTTGCCTTCTGTGATTGTTTCCACACTAGTTCCCTTCTCTACACTTTGAGCTCTGTCCAAGTGAGCAGCACTTTGAGGACTATTACCTCCTTGAAACCCCAAAGACTTCTCGCAAGCAGAAGGCACTCAACCAACAGGTATCTGTTGAGGAATAGGAGTTTGGGGGGGGGGGGGGACTTTGAAGTAAAATAACAATAGAATTCACTACCATGGCTGATATCAAAGTGGATAGCCATTCATATTCAGATCAGAGAGAGATAATGGGCCTGAAAATTCCTCCCAATTTTGTGTTTATTCAAATGCAGTAATTGTTTCAGAGCACATAGTCTCAAGATGAACACACAGGCACACCAGTACAAATGCTAATTGAAATAAAACGATTAGGGACCAGTAAGCTCTCCTTTCATGAATGCCTAATGACAATTTTAGGAGCATATTCATTGAAGTTTGATACGTTAATAAAATCTATACTCCCCTTCTCTCTCAAATTCTTTGTTCCCACTTTCCAGGAGAGGGTTTATATGAGGACAGTCAACAAATGGGCAGCATTTCCACACAAAGAATTTCTGCCTGTTGGCTCTGAAGGGAGCTTGGTACGAGATCAAGACCCGAGGAATAGAACATCAAGAAGGAAGCATCAAATATTGAATATCTAATACTGTTTAGAATTAGAAGTCAAATATTATTTCACAAATGCTTTCACAATTCAGAAGAAAACCAATTTCTCTGGAGAGTGGCACATTGACAAGTGATCAGTTTTTCACAAAGGCATGTGAAAAGTTAAAAGGAAAAAGAAACATTTTGAGAGAGTACTGTTATTAGTTATTTCTGCTCCTCGGGGGAGCTGACCCTGGGGCGGTGTGGCATGTTGCATTCAGTCGTTTCCATCTGTCTCCTTCTGGAATTATTAACAGTACTTGCAAACTTGTCTTCATGATACAGACAAATGGTTCGTGGAATTGCCCTAACAATGACCAAAACCATATTAGAATTCCATAAGAAAAGAACCAGGGGATTCCTTATAAATATGTTATCAAGGTATTGAAACACACAATGTCAATAGTTAGAAGTTCATTTTAAAAAACAAGCTGGAGGCAAATGTTTTCATCCTCCTCTGTGCTCACTGCAGTAATGGAACATCCCAAATGTTCTGTTGTTGAGCCGTTTTCACTGCACTGCTTATGGATTTCCTTCAGAATGAGTCCATGACAAGTACAGTCTCTACTGGCCAAGACTATGTTTAGAAAGCTAACGCATTTATGATTGAAGAAGAGAAATAGAGCATTTCAGAGTACTGTTATCAGACGGATAGCGCACCCTCTAACGATTCCGGATCTCTTCACTCATAGGTGACGATGCAGATTACTATGTATTATGTCTCAGATGGCTAGCTCACTAATAGAGCATCTTTTCAATTAAAGTTGTATAGTTTGGTAATCGAGAGATATTGGAACACTAAAATACTTTTCACACTTCGGCTGTGATGCATTGGCAGAGTTTATTCGGTTTCTTCAGTTTGTGGGGTCATGTCCCACATTCGCTGATGGTTTTATGTGTAGAAACCTGTATTATGTGAAGGTAGGATAGTAATCCTTCAGGGTTACTTGAAAAACGCAAATAGTTATGCCAGCTAAGTCAGATGGGACAAATGTGCTGTCGTCATCTGAATTCAGGCTCAGCCTTCCGTCCTTGCCTGAGGTCCCTTGTCTGAGCACGCTGGATTATCTTCCTCTTAATTGAAAAATCAAAATGATGTTGCCTGTTCAAAATGTTTATAGTAAGATTCCTCTTTAAAATCATTACTTGCCTTCTTTTATTTACATTTTCTCAACTGGATCATTTTTATAGTACTTCTTTACTGAAATTCTTCATTTGTGAGCCATTGTTATAAAAGATAAAATTTTGTCTCTTATTCTAAATCCCTAGCCACGTTTCTCTCTTGCACAGTGTTACTTTTTCTCTTAACTATTTTTTATTTGATGTTTAAGAAGTGGAAGCATTCTAAGATGGAAAAAAATAATTTAAAAAACCCAGCCACAACAATATGAGTATTTGAAAGAGTCAAAGATTTCAAGTACTTGCAAGGAAATTGAGATCGAAGGACCTTGAACACTACAGATTTGTGAATGTGTTTCAAGAGGAGACGAAAATAGGGCTTAAGCATTGATAGGCTTCTACTCTCTAGAATAGGATCCTGATTTTAATTTTGATCTGGCTGAGGTTTGAAACACTCTGCTTTCATCGAAGAAAACACAAAAATCTATCTATAGTGTTATAGAGGAGAACAAAAATGTATATTTGGAGAAGAGGAGAAGAAAAGCCATACTGCATGGATAACACAAATAGGAGTTGAGTGTTTATTCCTTCAAAGCATTATACATCTAAGTGGTGGTTGATCATTGGGTAGCTTATGCGATTTTTCTTATTTACATTCAAGTATCAATTGTATCAATGATCATGACTACTGAGGACTGCCAATTTGATATTTGAACCTTTCTGATGTTTTCAAAACATTAGGGAGGTATCTAATGGTAAATTTCTCTGAGTTTCTAAGCAAAGTACATAATCATAGTAATTTATCAGAAGACTCTAATCAAGAAGTTCTTGTGTTTACCATTTTTATTATATATGTTGTTAACATTTGCATTGTGTCAGGCTGCCTGAGTGGCTCGGTCGGTTAAACATCCGCCTTTAGCTCAGGTCATGGTCTCTTGGTTCAGGAGTTCGAGCCCCGCATTGGGCTCTGCGCTGACAGCTGAGTGCCTGGAGCCTGCTTTGGATTCTGTGTCTCCCTCTCGCTCTGCCCCTCCCCAGCTCATTCATTCCCGGTCTCTCTCAAAAATAAATAAACCTTAAAAAGGGCTTGCAATGTGTCATTACAACACTAATTGTTATTTTGTCTCTATACAAGTAATGTTCTAAGTATCTGGGCAATTTTACATAGAGGGAGGTTTCATTGGCATTTAAAATAACTTAGGTTCAACTCTTATTTATAATTAATCTATATTTCCATATAACTTCCATGTTACAGGGTTTTATGTTTCTACTTTTCCAAAACCTTTTTCCATTTTAATATCTAGAATTTATTTCAGTGAGCAAGTGTGTGGTAGTGACGAATGTTTCTCATCAACAAATTGATAGAACTTTGGACAATAGTTTCTCCAAAATAGAATGGAGAAATCTCCTTTATATGCGTTATGGTGTAGGATGACTTTTAACAGAAGCTAGCCATGTCGTAGTGTGCTTTGGTCCGGTCTTGCAGGGTCATCATAGAATGGATAACTGCAAGAATGTGGCTATGGTTGTGTTGTTCACATGGTAGCCATGCAGAGAAAACCTTCTTAAATGGAAGAACAAAATGGGTCAGAAGATGTGATATGTCTTCTTTGACCACCAAACTTTGATGAACTGGTTTAGTTGTAAAGGACGTGCTTACGTATTTTTTGTGCGAAATCAAGTGTAGGTATTATTGTCCATCGATCTCCTGGCATTCTTTCCAATCATTCTCCCTATGTAGTTACAAGATCTTCTTTCTGGCTTGGGGTTTCACCTTAGGAAGATGTGTGGGAATCCAATCAGGTCCTTGTGGGAATTCCCAATACCCGAATGCAAAGGTATCATCTCAGGGGACATACAGTTCCTCCAAAGCAGAAATGTCCCATCTCTGAATTAGGTGACAGGGGCATTAGACAGACATTGCTCCTTTGTATATGGTTTTAATCCCCATCTCCTCCTTGGGGAAAGAACTTGTCTGGAATGATTCCAAAAAGTGGTGATACCAGAGTTGGGTCTTAGAGGAAAGGATAAGTAATTTATTTATACTAAGTGATATTTAACCCAAACCCTATTACACACTACACAAGTGATATTGCACAACAACCTTGGTTCAATTAGGATTACAATTTAGAAAATAAGCAGTTTATTATCATTTCACTCCCAGGAGAGAGTGAAATGTGTGCAAAACAAAAAATAGGGTAAAATTTTCTTAACTCCAAAAGCTGGGCATTCTGATTCCTGTTACCTTTTAAATAGTCCCATAAAAAAATTGAAGGTGCTAATATTTACATTTTGGCCATCTTATGTAATTGGGTAAAGTGGGGCTTTGAGGTCCTCATTCACGAGATACTGCCCTGCTTCAATATCAATAAACTGATGTTGTCATGAATAAAAAGTTCTGTAACAGCAAAGAAAACTGATCCCAGTCCTTCACCAGTTACTTTGAATGAAGTTACTCCTTTCTCAGGCCCAGGTTGGGGGGAGTTTATGTCCATGGGTGATTTTTAACATAGACAGATAGGAAGATAGCAGACATGTAGCAGATCCCCATTCTGTACTCAATGTATATATGAAAGGTATAGCCATGAAGGAGACTGTTTCATCCTATCAGTTCCATGGTCTATGGTCAAAGAAAATAATTGGCCAGTTATTCCAGAATAGATGTGCATAGATAAAACTTACTTAACCCTTAGAAATATCCTTTCGACATATAGATGAATCTCTTCAATAGTAGAAAATGGGATTGCAGCCAGCACTCATTTCTACAGCTGAGCCCCGGGCTAGAGCTATATTCAGCCTCCACAGGGTCAGAGACATATTGAAGAAGCATGAACTTTGATCTAGAATGACTGTCTGTCCCAACCGGCATGCATTTCTAAGAGCAGAGATGCACCCCTGGGAGCTAATGCCCAATGACAGACAAGATTTGAGGTCCTGAGGATGTAGAAAAAAATGAAAAACAACAGAGCTGACTCCCCAAGATACTGTTACAAATAATGATGTTTGAAATGATTGACAAAGTGGTTTAAAAGTCTCTATGGAAAAGTCTAGGATTTGGTGGAATTTTCTATGGATTGTGAGGAGCTCCTTCCTTATTTGGGCACAGAGGTGTCTGTTCTGGAGGGAGAAGAATGTGGGCGGACAGCACCTGTCCCCTGTCCTTAAATCCTAGATTTAAGATCCACTCGTCAGCTCTGTCTTCGCTCTCGGAATGCATCTATCACAGGCAAAAACAAACAGACAAAAATAAAATACATAGTGCTTTTTTTGTCATTGGTGTATGGAATTCTATTCCCATGACCTTTGTCGTAACGTCATGGAAGTAGCTGTTTTTCTACCTCTTGGAAAATGCACAGATGGATATACAATTTTTCAAATTCCTAGACACACCAGGGACACCTGGGTATTTATTATTAATATTTGGATAGTGTTGCTATCAATTCTTATTGCCCTTGACCGCCACCCCCTTCTCAATTTGTAATTCTTCTCTGGGTGTCCAGCCAGCTAGCCTAACTCCGCAGATTTCAGACTTACGCCAGCCTCCACCTTCATGTAAGCTAATTCCTTAAAATTGATCATTTTCTGTATACATACACACATCTTGTTCACTGCTTCTCTAGAGAATCCCAACGAATACAATACAGTATAGGTTTATGTCACCCCTGCTTCAAACGGACCAGCTTAGCTTTGATTTTTTTTCTAAATATTTGAGCTTCCAGATGTAATTTCATTCAGAGACAAGTTTCTACTGATTACGAAAGAAAAAAAGTTTGTAAGTCAATATTCCACAGTGTTCTGGGGCATGTGTTAGATACTGGGAACGAAACAAAAAATACAATACAATCATGCACTTGAAGAACAAATAAATCAAATGTCTAAGGAGTAAAATAAGGAATCAGCATTGTACATTCCAAACTTACACCAGGTCCCACCTTCCTGGAATTGAGTGTAACATTGTTTGATGCTCTAATGGAGTCATCAAAGCACAGGTCTTGCTGATACATGTATTAGTTCATCAGAGATGCCTAAGCAAATTACAGGGTGGCTTAAATAACACACATTTATTTTAGTTCTGGAAGACAGGGATTGAGGTGTCCACAATATTGGAATTTCTTGGGGTTTCTCTCCTAGATTAGTTGTCTCCTCAGGTTTTCCCCTGAGTGTGATTCCTAATTTTATTTTCTTATAAGGACACTAGTCAAACTGGATAGTGCCCACCTTCCAAAAACCTCATTTTAATAGTCTCAAGATATGGTCAGATTCAAAGGTATTGAGGGTAAAGACTTCAACATGTGGATTATGGAGGAGGAACAATTCAGCTCGTAACAATAGGCACCGTGACATCCGTAATTACCACTGTTATCATGTAAGTGGGAGACTGTGGCTTCCATGGGTATCCTCTTGGCTTTCTTTAGAACCATTCTTAGGGGATATAAAGACGTCTGGGTAACCACTAACATCTGGGCAACGCTCAACTATCCTGGGTAGCAGCAGCCTTTTAACATGGAAATGAATCTATGCTACTTTGTTCTTTGAAAAACAGTCGACATCTTAATGCAAATTACAAGACCATTGGCAGTACAATGTGAAATTAATAGAAGATGCCGTGTCTGTCCATTCGGTGGTGTGCATGGCCGTCTATAAGTTGTAAGGTAGAGCTCGTGAGGCTGAGTGGGCTGGCCGAATTTATGAAGAATCATCACATACGGGTCGGCAGGAATCACCTCAAACACATGAAATAATTTTGAATTATGTGCTTTTTATATTTATTGATAAGATTCTGTGGGAGGTTTTTATGGAACACCCAACTACTTTCCCCCAGTTCATTGAGATATGTAATCAGCATATAATGTTGTATTAGTTTAAGGTGTACAATGTAGTGTTTGGTGGTATTTCATAAATTGCTAAATGACTGACCGCAGTAGGTTAACATCCATCACCTCACATAGATGTAAGTTCATTTCCCTTGTGATGAGAAATTTTAAGATTTCTCTTAGCAAGTTTCAAATATACAATATTGTTAACTATAGTCAGCGGGCTGTAAATCACATCCCTAGAACTTACTGATCGTATAACTGAAACGCTTTTTTTTTTTAACCTTTCAACCACCTTTACCTGTTGCCATCACCAACCCCCCCCATCCCTGTCCTTGTCAACAACCAGTCTGTACTCAGCCATAAACACGAAGGAAATCCTGACATTTCTGACAACCTGGGTGGATCCTGAGGGCATGATGTTGAGTGACATTAAGTCAGAGAAAGACAAATACCATATGATTTTACTCCTATGCAGAATCTAAAAAAAAAAAAAAAACCCAAACGAATAAATAAAGCAGACTCTGAAGTACAGAGGACAGTGGTTGCCAGATGGGAGGTGGGTGGAGGAATGGGTGACCTAAGAGGATTAAGAGGTATAAACTTCCAGTTAGAGAGTAAGTCATGCAGACGACAAAGACGGCGTAGGGAATATAGCCGATGACATCGTAATAACGCGCTTTGGTGACAGATGGTGACTGCACTTATGCTGAGCACTGGGCAATGTACAGAATTGTTCAGTCACTATGCTGTAAACCTGAAACCAATACACCACTGTGTGCTGATTGTACTTCAACAAAATATACATATTGAACCCCTACTAAACATGACCCTGGGCTAATAACCAATGATACGTAGTAAAGCCAAAACCAGACACAGTGTCTCTTCCTTTGCTACTCACAACCTCATGGGAAAAAGGAGTATTAATGAAATACTTTCAGAAACACATCACAGCAGCATTTGTGAAAAATGCTACAAAGGAGAGTTACTGAGGCTGTAGGACAGACCTATGATGGCACGGAGATGTGACCGATGATGGACGCCTGCCTGGGTGAGGAGGACAGACAGTACCCTGGGTAGAGAGAAAGGCCTGCAGAGTCGACCAGCTGTGGGAGGTGCAAGGTAACTGTCAGGAAATGGAAGTCAGGGTTCACTGGAGCCCCCAGAGATTAAGGAGATCCTGGTATACAGCCCAGCTGGTGGGTCATGCCCATTCCTCACGGGAACTTACAGGTCATGCTGGTGATTGTTGCCTCGACCTCAGCAGTGGTGGCAGTGGAAAGCAGGCAGGAGGGGGGGAAAGCACGATCACTTTGGGAAGAATCTGTTTAATTGCAAAATGAATACTCTTGGGGGAATAGAGATTGTGTGTGGAGACTGATTCGAGTGGCTGTAGCGATAATGCAGACGTGACACTGTGATAATTTGGTCAAGGAGATACATAAAGAAGTCGACCAACAGGAAGCAGGTTCATACAAGATGTTGGTGGAGATGTGAGAGAAGATTTCCGTGTGGAATAGATGGTGGTGCCATTCTCTGAGCTGGAAAAGTCTTGTAGAGGAAGAGTATACAGAGGAAAGACTGAGATTTAGCCTGTGTGTGTGTGTCTGTGTGTGTGTGTGTGTGTGTGTGCATGCACACACACATGAACATACACGTACATTCACACATAGATGCATATGTGTATTCTCAATACCTGGTTGTCTAATATGTATATGTCGCTATATACACACACGTATCTATACTTTTATATATACATCAGGGAACATGGTGTCTCCAGCTTTGTATCTATGTATCTATATGTATAACTTGTTTGCACATATGGTTAAAGGTGCTTTTGAAAGTTTAATAGGATGTTTCAAATATGCACAATAATGGATCAAGAATTCACAGGAGAGATCTGAGCTAGATTAATTTATGAGAATTTGTATCTGATCATTAAACATATGGGCATACTTATTTGTGACCTCACAGGGAGAGAAAATGAGAGGATCTGAAAGTTGTGTTGGGAGATGCCAACATTTAAATTAACCGTTTAAAGTAATCATACAGTATGATCAAGTGGTGTTTATTCGGGTATGCAGGAGTTCAACACCCACAAAATCAGTGTGAAATACCACACTGAAACAGTGAACGATAAAAATCATGCAATCATTTTGGGGCACCTGACTGACAGCTCAGAGCCTGGAGCCTGCTTTGGATTCTGCGTCTACCTCTATTTCCACCCCTCCCCCACTTATATTCTCCCTCCCCCCCTCTCAAAAATAAAAATTTAAAAATCATGAAATCTTAATAGATGCAGAATAAAAGACACTTGACAAACTTCATAATCTATGTATGATAAAACCTCTCAACAAAATGGAAACATACTTCAACATAATAAAAGCCATATATGACAAGCCCACAGTTAACATCATACACAACAGCAGAAAGCTAAAAGCATTTTTTCCAAGATCAGGAACACAGCAAGTGGCCAACTCTTGCCACTTTATCCAACATCATATTTGGAGCTCTAGCTAGAGTAATTAGCAAGAAAGAGATAAAAGGCATCCAATTTGGAAAGGAAGAAGTAAAAATGTCTCTACTTTCAGATTACATATTATATATAGAAAACCCCAAAGACTTCACCAAAAAAAAATGGTTAGAATAAATGAACTCAGCAAACTTGCAGGATACAAAAACAATATAGAAAGAAAGCCTGTTGCAAAAAGAAATCCTTTGCATTTTTATACACTAAGAACAAATTATCAGAAAGAAAAAGAAAATAATCCAGTTTGCAACTGCAACAAAAATAAAATCCAAGGAATACATTTCATCAAGGAGATGAAGGATGTGTACACTAAAACCTACCACACTGATGAAAAGAACTCAAGACAAGACATATAAAAAGATCTGTACTTTGGGGCACACGGGTGGCTCAGGAGGTTAAACGTCTGACTTTGGCTCAGGCCATGATCTCACGGCTTGTGGGTTTGGACCCAGCATCAGGCTCTGTGCTGACAGCTCAGAGCCCATAGCCAGCTTCAGATTCTGTGTCTCCTTCTCTCTCTGCTCCTCCCCTCCACTCATGTTGTCTCATTCTCAGAAATAAACATTAAAAACATTTTTTACATAAAATAATCAAGGATGGGGTGCCCGAGTGGCTCAGTCGGTTAAGCGTCCCACTTCAGTTCAGGTCATAATCTTGCGTTCCATGGATTTGAGGCTACCAGGCTCTGTGCTGACAGCTCAGAGCCTGGAGCCTGCTTCAGATTCTGTGTCTCCCTCTCTCTCTGCCCCTACCCCCCCTCTTTCTCATTCTCTCTCAAAAAGAAACATTAAAAATTAAAAAAAATCTGCGCTTATGGATTGGAAGAATATTGTTAGGGTGTCCACACTACCCAAAGCATTCTACAGATTCCATGAGAGCTCCATCAAAATTCCAATAGCACTTTTCACAGCAATAGAACAAACAATCCTAAAATTTGTGTAGATGTACGAAGGGTCCTGAATAGCCAAAGCAATTTTAAGAATAACAGAGCTGGAGACATCATCCTCCTTGCTTTCAAACTTTATTACAAAACTACAGTGAATTAATTGATGACAAAGAAGGCAAGAATGTACGACAAAGGACAGTCTCTTTCAATACATGGTGTTGGGAAAGCCGGACAGCCACTTTACAAAGAATGAAAGCAAACTACTATATTACACCATACACAGAAATTAATGTAGAAAAAAGATTAAAGAAACACCCAAGTGTAAGACCTGAAGCCATAAAATTCCTAGAAGAAAACATCAGTGGGGAGCTCCTTGACATCAGTCGTGGTGATATTTTTAGTTGACACTGAAAGCAAAGGCAACAAAAGCAAAAATCAACAAGTGGAATTATATCAAATTTAAAAGCTTCTGCACAACAGGGAAAACCATCCACACAGTGAACAGGCAACCTACAGGGTGAGAAAAAATATTTACAGATTATCTGATAAGGGGTTAATATCCAACATATATAAAGAACTCCTATAAGTCAATAGTAAGCGCACACACACACACACACACCAAAAAAAAAAAAAAAAAGCAACTGATTTAAAAAAAAAAAAAAAGTGAACAGAAGATCTGAATAGACATTTTTCCAAAGAAGATCTACAGATGTCCAACAGGTACATTAAAAGATATTCAGAATCACTAGTTATCAGGCAAATGCAAATCAAAACCACAATAAAGACCTATCAAAGGACATTAACAAGTCTTGCTAAGGATGGGGAGAACAGGCAACCCTGCATACTATTCATGGTAATGAAAACTGGTGCAGCCACTATGGAAAACAGTGTGGACGTTCCTCAAAAAATTAAAAACTGAACTGTCATATAATCCAGTAATTCCACTTCTTAATATCTATCCAAAGAAAACAAAAACACTAACTCAAAAAGATGTAACAACACATGTTCATTGAAGTGTTATTTACCACAGCCAAGATATGGAAACCAAAGTACACATCAACTGATGAATGGATCAAGATGATGTAGTATATACACAATGGAGTTTTATTCAGCCATATAAAGAATGAAATATTACCATTTGCAACAACATGGATGGATCTGGAGGGTGTTAAATGGAATAAGTCAGAAAAAAATATAATATATGGTCTCTCTTATATGTGGGATCCAAAACAAAAACCGCCCCAGAAAAACAACAACAACAAAATACAAACTCAGATACAGAGAAGTGACCGATGGTTACCACAGTCAGTACGTGGGGGATTGGAATAATGGGTTAAGAGAGTCAAAGGTACATATTTGTAGTTATAAAATAAGCATGTCATGGGGATGAAAAGTACAGCAGGGTGAATATCGGTTAATACTATATACTATGAAGTAGCTAAGAGAATAGTTCTTAAAAGTTCTCATCACAGGAGAAAAATCTATATATGCTAATGGATAACTCGGCTTTCTATAGTTATCACTTTGCAATACATACAAGTAACAAATCATGCATGAATGCTGCCATTTGTAGAAAAGTTTAGATTTGTTTCAAGAGAACCCGATGGCAAAACACGAGTTTGACAAGTCCAAGTTAAAAGGAAGGAACATTTTTGACTCATCACCAGGAAGAAATTTCTAAGATCAGAAGAGCCTTTTGAAGTAATAAGTGCCTCAGTCGAGTCTATCAGTATAAATGCAGTGATCATTGTCTGCCACGGTATTAGGAAACTGAATCACTGGGTGAAACATTGAAAGAAATGCATTTAAGGGTCATCCCAAAGCTAAGCTCCCAGGGATCCCACGTTTCTTTGATATTATAGCTCTACATACATTTTTTATGAGCATTTTCTTCACTGTTAAAAAAGACCTATTATGAACAGCTTGCTTCCCTTTTACTTAATGTTTTCTCAACATGCCTAAGCCATCAAAAAGGTTTCATGAAGTAACTAAATGCTTCTGTAACTTTGAATCTTAAAGGAAAAAAAAAAGACAGCCTATATTAGCCAAATGGTGAGACAGATGTTCAAGAATGGCAATGCTGAAGGAGGTGATTAAAATGCCAAATAGTATCTTACTGTCCCTTTAACAGAAATACCCTTGAAAACTGTCGGGTGCAAGTAATGTGAGGGAGAACAGTTTGCAGGTAAGCAAAGTAAAGTTGCTTTTAATTGTCTTAATAGCAAGAATGCCTACTTCCTGGAACATAGTAGGCATTCAAAATATTATTGACTGAATGGAAAAAATTACACACATGGAAAACAAAATGGTGGAGGAAATCTATTCCTGTAAATCAATCAAAATGCACATGTGCCTCATGATTTCAGGATAAAGCGAGTGTGTATAATGGTGTTCTCAATTCTGCCAGTCATGAGATACAGGGCAAAGTCCCAGGATAAGTAAATTCTCACTGGCTGATTTGAATCCAGGCATTAGAACAGACTGTTCTACATGATTTGTTACTGTTGGTCATCGTGATGAGGAACATATCAGATGATAGTTGAAATTGGGTTTTTAATCCATGTAACGCAAACAAATACAAAAGAATTTTCATGAGCTTTTGGCTTGGAAAAGTTTTTATTACATAGTTTTGAATACCTCATGAGCTTGATTTTGAACCATCCTTAAAAATTAAAATAAAAAAAAATTGGGGTGCCTGGGCGGCTCAGTTGGTTAAGCCTCTGATTCTTGATTTTGGCTCAGGTCATTATCTCATGGTTCATGAGACTGAGCCCCACACAGGGCTCCGAGCTGAGTGTGGAGACTGCATGGGACTCTCTTTCTCCCTTGCTCTCTCCCCCTCCCCAACTCACACTCATGTGCATGTGTGTGCTCTTCAAAATAAATATTAAAAAAAAAATCTTAAACTAAAAAATTAATTGGTAAAATAAACTGCCATCAAATATATGTTCTAACCAATTTAACCAGACTTTGACTTCCACTAAAAGCCACTATTTTTGATCAGTGGCACTGGGAGGAGGGACCTTTGACAGTCTTTCAAAGTAAAGACCAAAAACTCTATTACCCATTACTCTTTCATTACTTTCAAAGCTTTGCAGTTATAAATTTCCGTGTAGTACATAATCCACTTAAATTGCTCATCACAGAAGTCACCAAATCTCAGCACAAATAAGGGATCTTAGAGTTGGTTCCCAATTTTTCAGGCCCAACACCCTTTCAAAGTTTTTTTTAACCACATGACAATTCGAGTCTTAGTATCTTTTGATTCAAATAACAGTACCAAAAAATATATATACGTAATACCAAACTATACACATTCCCTAGCAACTGAGAGGAAGTTGTATTAATAACATGCACATAACATTGAAACTTAGTGAACATGTACAACCTGGTAAATGGTCTCTATCCAAAGCTCTAAGACCATGTAGGTCTGGCATTTTTTCATGGGAACCTCACCTCGCCCTTGGATCGGAAGCACTGGCCGTGGCTAAGCCTTTTCTACAAGGACTCTTTGTCCCAACTCAGATTGTACCTATTGCAAAAGTAAGGGGAAAGCTACAGTTTTCAAAAACAAAAACACAATAACAAAAAGCCAAAAACAGTTATTTCCCTATTTTTTGCAGCATTAATATTTATATTGAGCTGAAAATCCCTCTCTTATGCTTGTTCTTTGTTCCCGTATTTAACGGAGCACAGAATAACTACAACTAGATAATACACACGCCACTTGCCCTCAATTCTTTCAGCCACCACCACCCAATTCAACCCACATCTACTTGTTAAGCAATTTCTGGTTCCTTTACACTTTTCTGGCTTGAATCTAAGTAGTACCCTTATTCAAACCTCTGTTGTAGAGTCATGCCCATGTGAAATTCAAAACGAATCCCAAGTCTCCCCAGGAGACCAGATTTCTCTTTCTAGAACATTCTATGTATCAGTGCACCCTAAGTTAGGTTTTGGACAACCACATCAGCACTACTATTAGTCCGTAAACTAAAATCTCAGTGACTGGTTGGTGTGTGTCGTTCTTAGGCTCATTCCCCCATTTTAAGCAGACGTTAAACCATCTCACCCCCTTGTGCATTGGCACAGCATCACCAGATTTACCTACTTTTAAACTTCAGTTCCAAGCAAGAACCGGGTTCTAATCTTAGACCTCTTTCAGAGACTCTCATAGATCCTCGGGACACGCTAGTACAAATAACACATGCCCTCCTGTCCCTATGGAATTTACAAAAGAGGCTGCTGACAGCTATAGTTTCGACTTGTTGGGACCCTAAGTTACATAGATTTCAAAGAGAGCTTGCAAATGAAACCAAACTAATAAACTGTCAAAAAAAAGTGTCAATTTGATTCAAATTGGCAAAAAAAAAAAAAGCAGTTAATATTTGGTTTAAAAATCATCTTTTAAAAAGTGATGAAAGGAGTCAGGTTTGAAAAATCCAGTAGCAAGCAGCCACTATGATAAATGGAAATATAATATTAAGACCATAGGTCTCACAAACTCGATGCGAGAAGCAAAAATGTAAAATTTCCTAAACACAGTAAAGGCATTCCACGAGTGAAATGAAACTACCAGTAGTCAACATTCCTCAATTATTTAAAAAATCCCAATTTGATTTCTAAAACCACCATCAGATTTAAGGAATGTTTTTACTGTTGGGTCCTCAAACATGGATTTTACCTGCGTGGGTCCACTCACACACAAATATTCCTTAAGTATTTGTACAGTATCGTAAATGTATCTGCTGTTCCTTAACATTTTTTCTCTACCTTCCTTTATGGTAAAAATACAGTGTATAAGACACCTAACAAAATGCATGTTAATTGTTAAAGCTTCTGGTCAACAGTAGGCTATTTCTAAGTTTTTTGGGAGTCAAAAGTTATTTACCTATTTTTGATTATGCTGAGGGAGTGAGTGCCCCCAACTTCTGTTTTCTCCAAGAGTACAGTGTATTCACATTTACAGTTGGTGAATGTTCCGGTGACTTTTTATCTCTGTTTTTTTTTAATTAAAGAATTTGGATAAGTGATTAAGGTGGCATTTTCAAACAGAATCAACTCTCTATTATCCACTCTGGTGACCTGTAAATTTCTAGTTTCCTTGTAAGTCTTGCTTTCCTGCTTTTTGTAATTAACAAAATATCATCTGCTCTACTGACAAGAGTTTCATCACTTGTGAAAGATTTTCTCAGGGTCCCTGGGTGGCTTTGTCAGTTAAGTGTCCAACTTCAGCTCAGGTTGTGATCTCATGGCTCATGGGTTCAAGCCCCACATTGGGCTCTGTGCTGACAGTGCAGAGCCTGGATCCTGCTTCCAATTCTGTGTCTCCCTCTCTCTCTGCCCCTCCCCAGCTCATTCTCATTCTTATCCTCTCTCAAAAATAAAGATTTTAAATAAATAAATAAATAAATAAATAAATAAATAAATGTGTTCTCTTTTATACTATTTTTTTAACATGAGTGAAATCCTTTAAATTATTCATTTATTAAATATTCATTGAATGCCTACAGTGTACAATTGTCAGCAAAAATATCGAAAGACATTTAAAGCATTTGTTTCATTCAAACAGGGATAAAAATTTCAAACTATACCCAGACCCTGTGCACATGAACCATATCACAGGTATGGAAAAAATACGAAAACAAAAAATTAAAAGCCAGTAATTGATATTTATATCAAAAATTAAGTTATTAGAGTTTTTTTTGGTTTTGAATAAAAAGTAGAATAACTATAAATCACAACGCTTCTGCGTCATCAAGCTGGAAACCAAATATTTGAATATTAGAGAAAGAAACTGATGCGATATCATGGAATGCACATTTAAAAAATAACAGGCAGGAAAGATACTGTCAAGAGCCCCACTGTGGGGAGGAGGAGGAAGATACAAGATACAGTCTGTTAGGAAGTTCGTGGTCTTGGGGGAACACCCCCATCTGTAGGAATCTCGGATCTATCATCTGAAAGTGGGAATGACAAGAACCCTCAGTTCAGAGAGCTGTTTTAGAAATCAAATACAACGTACACTTGGAAATTATAAAGCAGAACACACGTGGTGAGTAAAACTTAGAGTAAGCCAATTGAAACTGAGCAGAACTTTCCACCATCGCATCCCAGCAAGTTTCCAGGAGAACCGTAAACATGAACTGAAAAAAATGTATGTTTTTTCAGCCCGAGGGCTTGGCCGAGGAGATGCCTGGCATCCAGCTCTCGCAAGGTCTTGTTGTCATTGTCCCTATGGCTTGACTTGAGCATAATTGAATCCCCATCTCATTCCTAACAAGATCATCAAAATGGTTCTCCCTCTCATCTTTATTTTTATTAGCGCATATAAAAAAGCAAACTTTAGGAATAAATCAAAATCCAGAAAAGGTCCTGTGTTATTTATTTTCCTTAAGTAGTTTAGAAAAGGGGCCTGGCTGGTCACTCAGATCTCTAGCAAGACCGCCATGGTAACTGCCCAAAAGGTGATTTTCAATGAAAAAAGGAAAATCAGTAATGACTTTGGGGGATCGAGTTTGGGGTGAGATGGAATGACAAATACTTGCAGAGAGCCTGAGAAGCCATACTCAATAGATATATACATACCTCACTTTCCAAGCAAATTATTATAAAAGAGTGATTTTAGGACTCAACTCTGTGATCCATAGTGGGAGCACTAGAGTTCATTTATGTGCTCAGGGAGTGCAATCTGTTTGGTAATGTGACTAACAGTAACTTTATCATTTCTTAGCAGAATTGTCACAGGGAAAAAATTAGATTTTTAAGAAAGTAATAACTAGAGGCCAATGTCATTTAAAAAGGCACATGCGGAGACCTCATATCTGCAGGTGGAGGGAGTCCTCTGAGCAAGCATCTGGGAACTCGATGTTTGAATTCATCATTGTCTGGAATTGAAACCTTAGTAGTTTTATTTCCAATAGGGAAAAATGCAGGGTTTCATCGGCAGTGAGGTTATGTGACCTTAGTGGCTTCTAAGTGAAATATCCTCTGCCTTCTGGAATAATCAGGTGTGTTTTTTGGAGGGTAGGGGGAGGAAGGAGGGAAAAATATCTCTTAAAGGTTAAAGCATGTTAAAGGTAACTTGTTATCATTCTTATCAATACTCTGTGCATTTAAAAATTGAGATTCTAGTCCCCACTGGTTTTTCATTCTAGTGTCAAATAAGTAACATGAGGATACAATTCAAACTTCAGAAGTAAAAACAGGTTCACAACATGTCTCATTTTGTAATGCAATTTAACGAAGGTTTCTTCTGAACCCACCGTCATCTTGAAAATGCACAGGTGCGTTTGAAACTAAGCCTCAAGTATAACGCACATGTGTAGATACTGATGTGAAGCCAGGAATAATTAGTAAGACTCAGCAGCCCAACTTGGTCGAGAACGTGGTACCTGTAAAAATCAATGTATGTACGTCCTGATCAGCATCAACTGGACAAGTAGATGAGTTAGACACGTTTCCTAAGCAAGTATCCCCTCTCTGTTTCTTCATGTGAAAAGCTGGGATAACGTTAGGATGTATTCCTTGGGACTGCCGTGTGCATTGCGTGTCAGTGTGCAAGCCCTCCAATGTCCATCGACTTGACATTTGAGATAACAGCAGCTAACTTTTGTGAACATTTAATTTCCCCTAATTCTTCAACAAGACCAGACACCTCAGCCAAAGAACTTCTTTTTAAAATGCAATCTTCCTATCTCCACCAAAGATCACCAGTTTCTCCCCTCAATATGGTCTCAGGATCAGAAAGGCAGGTAGAAAGTGTGTGGTAGGCAGAAGTCTAAGATGAGCCTCATGCCTCCTATAATCTGGGGGGTCCTAAGTATGGGCAGGATCGTAACCCACTTCTAACCAAGGGGGTGTGCAACGATGGTGGGAGACCACTCCCATGTTGATGCTGCTATGCGGGGAAGGGAAGGGTTTTGAGGATGTAATAAAGGTCCCTGGATTGACTGACTTAAGTTACCACAAGGAAGTTAATCCTGGGAAGCCTGATTTATTGGCTGATCCCTTTTAAGTGTTTTAGCTCAGAGACCACAGCGGTAAGGACACTCAACTGCTAGTCTGGAGGAAATGCACTGGTGTTCCATGGGGAGGGCCCCTGGCACCCAGGAGCAGACAGCCAGCCATCAGGGGCTGCCTTGCTCAGTCCTCCACCTGCAAGGGCCTGCATCCCATCAACAGCAACATGAGTGTTGAAACGACCTAGACTCTAAGATAAGATCGCAGACCACTGTGTGTAGGACCTTGAGAAAGGACCCGGCTAAGCCTGACTGTACTTGCAAGTTTGTGTTAATGTTTTGCACGTTAGAAAACCAACACGTCAAAGAAATCCAGGATATCTCAGAGGAGACATCCTATCCTCCAACACCTGCCTCCCAACAAGGGAGCCCATTCTGTCTGCTTCCTCGAGCAACAGAGCCCACGAGATCAGGAAAAACAACCAAAAACGAACTTTCATTACACATAGTAACTAGAAAAAGGCACATGCTGTTCTATGGTCTTTAGACACAGCTAATGTTTAAGCATGTAGGAGCTATTTTATAGCTTAAATGTTTTATTCCATGAAGTGATCTGGAATCACATAGTTTGCATTTCATAACAAAAGCCAGAGGATTTGCTTGCTTATTTAGTACTACCTTACCTGGCACCCATGTACTATTTTTTGTAAATATGAACTTTGAACAGTTTTGCAAAGCTCAACCTCATTTTTTTTTTTTTTAGTGTATGTTTATTTTGAGAAAGAGACAGAGAGTATGAGTAGGGGAGGGGCAGAGAAAGAGGGACAAAGAATCCCAAGCAGGCTCTGCGCTGTCAGCACAGAGCCTGCTGTGGGGCTTAATTCCATAAACCCTGAGGCAAAATCAAGAGTTGGAGGCTTGACTGAGCCACCCTGAGCCACCCTGGAGCCCCATCAACTCCCTTATGTTTGAAGGTAGGTAACAGGTGGAATTTCAAAGCAAGAATTTTTATTTAAGTCCTATTCTACCGCTTACAAAACCTGTGTGGCTTCATATCTGAAAATAGAATAGTATACGAGGTGCTCCTGGAACACGTGTGTTGGGTCATGATTATCAAGTATATAGTACCGTAAATTATTATTGGTAATTTTACTGAAAAGATGGCACTTTTTTTTTTTTTTTACAAAAAAAAGATGTTTAGAAAGTATGTAGGTTTTGGTCCAGAAATAGCAAACAGTGATGTATGCTACCTATTCTATTGCAAAAATTGACTCCCATGTATGCAATGAGGTTGTAACCACGGGAAAGAAACCAGTTGAGAAGACAAGCACACTAAAAATTAAAGTGTGAGGGTCACGACTATCAAGAAAATACAATAATTTCAAGCAATAGCCTGACAGGTGAGTGGCACTTGGGTGGCTCAGTCGGTTAAGCATCCAACTTCAGTCCAGGTCATGATCTCAGTTTGTGAGTTTGAGCCCCTCATTGGGCTCTGTTTTGACAGCTGGGACCCTGGAGCCTACTTTGGATTCTGTGTCTCCCTCTCTCTCTCTCTGTCCCTCCCCAACTTGCGATCTTTCTGTGTCTCTCTCAAAAATAAAAAATAAATAAACTTAAACTCAAAGCATGTGCTGTCAGGCGAAGAGTTCAGCTCTTAAGTCTGTTGTGGGGAAGATTCTCCTGCAGATACTTGAAAGCAGAGAACAGCACCATAATGTCCCAAACACATCTGCATTTCAAGGAGTGTAAATGTAAATTACAAAATATAAACAATAAATCACTTTAAGGTGATCTACTCCAATGAGTTTGTCTAATTTTCAATATAAAGATGTGTTAAGTAGCTAGCAAGATTCTAAAAACAATCAAAATCAAAACAAAACCCAAAACCTTGTCCCCAAATGACATCTGTCTGGTTCTAGTGTGTGATAGGGCTTTATCCTTCCAGAGACGGTGAAAAGAGGACTAGGGGGTGTGAGATTGTAAGTCATACTAAAAACTATGTAAATATTTGGTCTTTGTCCCATTTCTGGCACAGAGCTCCTGAAACCCTGGAGATTCCCCACGTAGCAAGAGCAACAGTGGTGTCTTATGTTAATGAGGCAGCTTTTGGAAAGCACCTTAGGAGCTGGTTGCCAGTAGAACCAACCAGGAGGTTAGTTGGGTTGTCAGCTCTCTCCCCCGACTTCTGGGGAGGGGGGAGGGGACCCGAGGTTGGATCAATTGCCAATGGACGCCTATGTAGTGAATCCTCCATTAAACACACAGATACACACAGGACAGAGTTCAGAGAGCATCTGGGCTGGTGAGCACATGGTGGGTGGTGAGCACATGGTGGGTGGTGAGCACATGGTGGGTGGTGAGCACATGGTGGGTGGTGAGCACATGGTGGGTGGTGAGCATGCGCTGGGAGTGTGGTGCTCCTGGAGAGCTCATGGAAGTCCAACCCTTCCCCCATACCCTTCCCTGAGTATGTATCTCTTCCATGGGGCTGTTCCTGAGTTCTTTTTATAATAAACTGGTAATCTAGTCAGTAAGATGTTTGAGTTCTGTAAGCTTCTCTAGCAAATGGATCAAAACCAAGGAAGGGATTATTGGAACCTCTAATCTACAGTGTGTCTGTGGGTCAGAAGCACAGGTGACAATTTGCACTTGAAAACTGCCACCTGCAGTCATGGGGAGGAGTCTCTTAGAACTGAGCCCTTCACCTGTGGGATCTGATATCATCAACTGGTAGAGATGATCAGAATGGAGTTGAACTCTAACACCTCAGCTGACCTCAGAGCATTGTTTGGACATGTGTTGGGGGAAATCTCACACACACACACACACACACACACACACACACACACATACACAGGAATCGGTGACCAAATCATTAATAGAAAAAATCAGGTTACTGAAAATTTCATGGGATCCAGTTTTTTTTTTTTTTTTTTTAGTAAATTGATCGAAGTTTTATAAATAAACTTTGTATTACACCTAATAAAGTGACATTAGAGAGGACAGCTCACTCTATATCTGAATTTTTTAAATTTACTATTTACAGCTAGCTGTTCTGAATGCAATATGTGCTCTAATTTTTGAAGACTATTTTTTAACCAGAATCCCTTTTACTAAAATTTAGATAAGGCAGAAATGGAAATACGCAAAACGCTGTTCAAAAGGAGAAAACAGTATTAAATGACTCACATTTAGTTCAACCCCTTATGAAGGCAACAACAATTCTGAACATAACTCACAGCTACATAACTATAACCAAGACATAACTACAGCCTTTCTAGGCCACCTCACTGCACACACTGTGTAATCACCTCAGTTGCCAAATGCCAGAATTTTCCACAAAGTTCTCTGCTTAGGCTCACATGAACACCAAAACAAAGATGGCAGCTTTCTGGTCTCTCTGAAGGGTACATTCACTTTAGGATTTACTGTGTTGCTTTGCGTGTTATGAACTGAAAACTGCTCTGTCATCCTTCCATTCACTCTGGTCCACTTTGCATTGCCGTTCTTTTTTTTTTACTGAAATTTTTAAATTTCGCTTTTGTTTTTGGTTTTGGAATTTCGTTTTCTAGTTTCTCTGACTCAGGAGCTTCATGAACTTGGCAAATATTAGGGAGACACACTAAGTGGGCCTCACAGATGCTTCAGACTAAGACAGATCACCAGCCAGGCTGGTTACCATTTTCTCCGTGTCTTTACATGGTGCTTTTTCTATATTGCAATTTAAAATTTGTGTTCAGTGGGACCAATTCTAGAAACTTTCACTTCCACTTGTAGTTTTCCCCCACTCCTCCTAGACCTGATGCCTATCCGAAACTTAAGGATTTGTTTTATTCAACTTTTAGGTATTTTTTCCCTCATCCCCATTCTCTACAAAACTATGATTTGGCATCCTGATATGTAACGGTGATTGCCTTTATTTCAACAGGAATTAACAATCGCAGCGATCATATGATAACAGACTTTAATAATTAAGGTTCTCCTCTACTCTCTACTCTCCCTGAACATAAAGAGTAGTGGTGTGTATAGTTTTGACCCTCAGCACTGATCACATTTACTAGCTGAATGGGTACGATACCTGAGGGCGAGGTCAGGGTCAGGGAAGCCTAGATAAGGAAAGCGAGGGTTTCTTTAGAAATGAGAGATTAATTTAAAGGAGGAGTCAGCCTGGGAATGGTTGATGAGAAAAGGAGGGAAAAATTTACAAAACACAGGCACCAGCTCAGAAATACACAGGACGGTGTGTGGGCAGAGAGACAACGCACATGGGAGGCTTGGAAAGACACTATGGGAAGTAAAGTTCAAAGAGGCAGAACAGATCAGAAGACTATAAACTCAGAAGTCAAAGAAAGGAGGTACAAGCGGGCGAGTCACTGCACAATGACTTTAACACAACCATGCTGGGCATGGTGATCTATAGTCTTACCTACATCCACATTGTAAGCAGTCAAATAAGTAAATATATAGCTCAAGGGTTGGAAGGATGATTCTGGCAGGTATTTGTATCTGTGATGCAAGTGACTTCATTTAATGCTCCATCAGGAAAACAAAATGGGATTCCCGAGACTGTCCGCACACATTCTGCCTGGTTTAAGAGGAAAAGCCTCCAGTGGGAGGTCCATTTTGGTGCAGTTGTGAATTGGGGACATGAGGGTCTGGATAGGAAACAGGATTTAAAATCAAATTCAAATTTTCTGAAGCTTTGGTAAAACTATTTACAAGGAATATTTTTTTGAAAGAGTTAATGTTACAAAAGATTATACCCTATAACAATATTGATAAATTTGGAATGAAGAATCAATGTTTAAGTCTCATGACAGAATCAGTTTTGTACTAAGTGCACTCCATATTGGTTCAATGTCTTACTGTCCTGTTGGTCGCACTGTTTCTCTGTGCATCTAAACATTTGCCGCTGAAGTACTATTTCAAATTCACACTCATGTACATCCTGTAAGTGTGATTTAACAGGTTGTAAAAGACAGGAAACCATCAAAACCCTAGAGGAGAAAGAAGGAAAAGACCTCTCTGACCTCAACCGCAGCAATTTCTTACTTGACACATCCCCAAAGGCAAGGGAATTAAAAGCAAAAATGAACTATGGGGACCTCATGAAAATAAAAGCTTCTGCTCTACAAAGGAAATAATCAACAAAACTAAAAGACAACCGACGGACTGGGAAAAGATATTTGCAAATGACATATCAGACAAAGGGCTAGTATCCAAAATCTATAAAGAGCTCACCGAACTCCACACCCGAAAAACAAATAATCCGGTGAAGAAATGGGCAGAAAACATGAATGGACACTTCTCTAAAGAATACATCCAGATGGCCAACAGGCACATGAAAATATGCTCAATGTCGCTCCTCATCAGGGAAATACAAATCAAAACCATACTCAGATATCACCTCACACCAGTTAGAGTGGCTAAAATGAACAAATCAGGAGACTATAGATGCTGGAGAGGATGTGGAGAAACAGAAACCTTCCTGCACTGTTGGGAATGCAAACTGGTGCAGCTGCTCTGGAAAACAGTGTGGAGGTTCCTCAAAAAATTAAAAATAAATCTACCTGATGACCCAGCAATAGCACTGCTAGGAATTGACCCAAGAGATACAGGAGTGCTGATGCATAGGGACACTTGTACCCCAATGTTTATAGCAGCACTTTCAACAATAGACAAATTATGGAAACAGCCTAAATGTCCATCAACTGATGAACAGATAAAGAAAGTGTGGTTTATATACACAGTGGAATACTACGTGGCAATGAGAAAGAATGAAATATGGCCTTTTGTAGCAACATGGATGGAACTGGAGAGTGTTATGCTAAGTGAAATAAGTCATACAGAGAAAGACAGATACCATAGGTTTTCACTCTTATGTGGATCCTGAGAAACTTAACAGAAGACCATGGGGAAGGAAAAAAAAAAAAAAAAAAGAGGGAGGGAGCCAAACCGTAAGAGACTCTAAAAAACTGAGGGAAAAAAAAAAAAAAACCAAGAATAAAAAAAAAACTGAGAATAAACTAAGGGGTGGTGGGGAGTGGGAGGGAGGGGAGAGAGGGGAGGGTAGATGATGGGCATTGAGGAGGGCATCTGTAGGGAGGAGCACTGGGTGTTGTATGGAAACCAATTTGACAATACATTTCATATTTTAAAAAAAGGCCAAATAAAACTGATCCCAAAACTTATTAAAAGCTAAAAGCTCATGTATCATAAAATTTAGGTCAAAGAGACTCTAGATTTGAAGGATATGTAGTGGTGATTCTCCTTTAGGTATCTCCTTTCTTTGACTTCTGAGTTTATTTGATCATTTATATCGTTTTCAAAGAAAATAGGTTTCTATTCAAAAAGAAATAGAAACTGCTGTTTCTTCTGAAAGAACACGTGAGCATAGTAAAAAGGAAGGGTGTGTTTCAACTTGATTATATTTGTTTCACTGGTATTAAATTTATAGAAATTAACATGGGAAGATAATTTAAATATGTAGGTAAAATTATGGATTTTTATTAAAGATGAATTGTTTTCCACTGACATTAAGATTTCTGAGGAACCAGTTCATGACATAATGTACTATATCATTTTTCAAAAAATAAACCTGGTAATTATTTTACAAAGCAGAACATTTGAAATGACATTTCTTGACAATGGTATATATCACAGCCCTGAAATCTCTTCAAGTTTGATTCTTCTCATAGTTATCACAGAGGCATAGAAAAAATTAAAGTTCCAAATTTATGCCCAACTACCAAAACTGTTTAACTGTATGTGGTTATCTTTTTTGAATCAACATGTCTAATGCAATTGATTTTTCAGATACTCATTTGTACACTCTGACAAATTATCTCAAAGGGAAGAAAGAAAAAAAGGAAAAAGAAAACTGGTTCCAGAGACCTAAACTTTTGTCAGACCCTGAAAAGTTAGTACTTTAAACTATGATTAGGCACCATTTATTATAGGCCAAAGAAGGGGAGTTTGGCCACTGTACTTGCCCTGCGCCAAGTATAATTAGGCTTTATGCAATAGTGAGAAAGAAAGAAAAAAGGGAAGAAGAAAAATAAGATCAAAGCATAGAGTTGGGAATGCAAGCTGGTGCAGCCACTCTAGAAAACAGTCTGGAGGTTCCTAAAAAACTAGGAATAGAACTACCCTATGGCCAACCAATTGCACTACTAGGCATTTATCCAGGGGATACAGGTGTGCTGTTTCGAAGGGACACATTCACCCCAATGTTTATAACAGCACTATTTACAATAGCCAAAGTCTGGAAAGAGCCCAAATGTCCATCGATGGATAAATGGATAAAGATGTGGTGTGTGTGTGTATATATATACACATATACATACATATATATATATATATACACATATACACACACATATACATACATACATATATACATATACATACATATATACATATACTTATATATACATATATACATACACATACATATATATACACACACATATACATACATACACACACAATGGAGTATTATTTGGCAACCACAAAGAATGAAATCTTGCCATTTGCAACTATGTGGATGGAACTGGAAGGTATTATCCTAAGTGAAATTAATCAGAGAAAGACAATCATCATATGACTTCACTCATAGGAGGGCTTTAAGAGACAAAACAGATGAACATAAGGGAAGGGAAACAAAAATAATATAAAAACAGGGAGGTGGACAAAGCATAAGAGACTCTTAAATATGGAGAACAAACAGAGGGTTACTGGAGGGGGTGTGGGAGGGGGAAGGGGCTAAATGGGTAAGGGGCATTAAGGAATCTACTCCTGAAATTATTGCACTATATGCTAACTAACTTGGATGCAATAAAATTAAAAATAAAAAAAAAAAAAAACATAAGTAGAGAAGAAAGAGCCGAGTGGGCAGCAAAAGGAAATGTACAAGGAAACAATCAGAATGATGAACATGATATTTCAACATAAAAGAATGAAGACAGAAAGTTGTTGGAGGATGGTGAAAAGGACCATAAAAATCTGGTTAGGCCAGTGGGCCAGAGACACTGGGGGAGTCAAAATATTGAAGGGTTGGTGTGTAAGAAGAATTGAGCTGGAAAGATAGCAGACCAAAGAGAAAAATGCATAAAACTTCGACTATGGATGGATTGCAGGCACTGGTAGAGAAAAGTTCTCTAGGACAGTGTTGAGAATGACTGTGGACAACTGAAGATTATTGAAGAATAGTAGTTCAAGACACTGAACGTATAGGTTGTCGGAAAAGCCATCTACGCATATGTTGAAATCATTAAGAATCAAGTAGAAGTATAGAGAATATGGCTAAATCAGGTTAAAATAACTGAAAACAGATAGAATGGGTCAAGCATTGTTGGTGGCAACAACCAGGGGATGTCAGTGAATGCTCTAAGCTGGAGGCTCAAGAAGCAAAGATGGGGGTTTATAGAGATGAAGACTGGTCTGAGGTCAGTAATGTAGAGCAAGAACAATACATGCCCCCCTCCTCCAGTCTGGTGGGTGGAGAATCACAGCAAAGACCCACCATTACATTGAGAGGGCTGGAGGGCTTCAGTGTCCCCAGGAGCAAGCAGGAAGTAGATAAAATTCAGATGGAAGAAGTCACAACTGACAAAGAATTACAGAAAAACATACGTGGTCTCAGGAAATGAAGAAAGATGGGGAATGGAATAGAGAACACGAAATTTGCCTCGGGAGGATTAGAATACTGGTGAGCAAAGTCTCCTCACTTATCAAGGTGATGGACAGCAATAAAAAGAAACAGGAGGTCTAGGTGAATTTATGACAGTGGCAAAGAAATCCTGAGTAATGGAAGTATGAAGGGGGGATGGTATCAGTGTCCCTCCACGTCATTTGTGCACTAGATTCACATCCTCTCTTGCTTACACCATTCAGCAGCCCTTCTCCTCTTTCTAAGCCATTAGTATTTGTGCCTGTCACCTGGGTCATTGTCTTCAACATCCAAGTAGGCTTTATGTCTCTCTCTTTCTCGATCCCATTAAAACAGTATCTCTTGATCCCATTTCCCTTGCCAGATAATGTCCCATTTTTTATATGCCTTTATAGCACAACTCTCCAAAGGATTTTTTTTTCCAATGTTTATTTTGAGAGAGAGACACAGGGAGGGGCAAAAATAGAGGGAGACAGAGAATCCCAAAGAAGCTCCATGCTGTCAGCACAGAACCTGATGTGGAGCTCCAGCTCACAAACCGTGAGATCAAAGACTCAGACGACTAACCCACACAGGCGCCCCTCCAAAAGCGTGTTCTGCGTTTTGCAACTCCTCTTCCTGTCCTTTGAAAACCAGTCCACCAGGCACTCAACCTTGCCATGCATCTCCAACTGTTCTCCTCCGAAGCATCGATTATCTCCACATTGTTCAATCCAATGCTCATCATTCTTGATCTATCATCAGTAGCATTTGCAACAGGTGGTCACACCCTCTTCACTAGTTCTTCCTTTTGAGAACTCAGCCCTGAAGCGCACAACTAAGTCACTGGTCTTTGTAAACTCTCCGCTGTGGGCTTAATACTTTTCACCTCACGTATATTACTTTTATCCCATGCTATATAATTTATTTGAAATATTTATTTTCCATCTTCTATTAGGAAAATGTCAGCTCCATGATGGCAAGGCTATTTTGTTCATGGGTATTTCTCAAGCATTAGTATGAGTGACTGATAAATAGCAGACGGTCAAATCAGTATACATGGGAGGTAGGAGGAAAAATGAACTAGAGATCACTTATCAAAAAGAAATCCTTGACATCATGAGTAATGGTCTTGGCCATTCAGGGTTA
Source organism: Acinonyx jubatus (assembly GCF_027475565.1). Classification (NCBI taxonomy): domain Eukaryota; kingdom Metazoa; phylum Chordata; class Mammalia; order Carnivora; family Felidae; genus Acinonyx; species Acinonyx jubatus. The sequence goes on along the minus strand of NC_069382.1, from coordinate 3,129,493 downwards.
TTGTCTCCTAGTCTGGGAGATTGTAAAGCAATGCAGTTGGATGAGCCTCAGAAACCTTGAGAAGTACCTCTTTCTGAAACTTGATCACAATTCTATTGGTTCTACAAACCATGTAATTTTATAATTTTGAGTAGCTAATAAAGTGTCAGCATGCTGTGCTTAACAATAGAAAGAAATCAGCATTGTATTTTTTGCAGTGTAATAAATTATGCCTTTGTCTATGCCAAATGTAGTAGTGACCCCCGTTTCACTCAATGAGCAAATAATTTGGTTATATTATAAAAAGAGTAATTGAATTTGTTTACTTCTTACTCATTTGCTCCTTTTCAGAGAAAAGACTTATTATTCTCATGTTTACATCTTTGTTGATATCTTCCCGGTCAAATATCAACTATTTTTTATTATTAATAAGCATAAGTAAAAACTATGAAATTCCCTTAATAAAACAAAAATTGGAAGTGAAGACCATGCTAATACTTTGGGAACATTTGAAACTTTCTTCAAAGGCTCATATGTTAAACTCCAAAACATTCTATCAATAATCCTTATAAAATTAAATTTTAGTGTGCATTGAAACTTTTGCTGTAATTTTCCTTTTTGTTGTAATCGTTTTTCCCTTTGAATAACTTAATTTGCTTTAAAATTGCAGATAATAAATTAACTTAAAATCTTACGTTTCCAGGGGTTTTAAATGCCAATATGGAAGACTATCCAAATAGCAAACCTTCAAAATTAGTTGGCACAACTTTTATTTGTATGCATTTTTATGTACAAATAAAGAAGGCATAATCACTGAACAGCACAATGTTATCAGTAGTTTTGCCTTTGTTTATCTGTCTTTTCTGTCTTCCTCCACTACAACTCTTACTCCCAAGGAGACTTCTAAGTTTATCAGCCAGATTATCAGGCTTTACAATATAGAATGGGGGGGGGAGAGAGGGAGAGAGGATATATACAAGGATTGGGGAAAGAATTAAAAACTAAGAGAGACTCTAGAGAGGGAAACTAGGAGATATTAAGTGGTGCCATGACAGAGGTCAAAATTCAAGTGAAAAACTCAAGTCAAGTGACCTTGACTCAAGGTCAAAAAGTGAAAAAGCAATTATATCAAAGTAATAAAAATAGTAAATTAATAAATTTTGATTCATTTACAGGATGAAAAATTACATAGATATTATAGTTTTTACAAAACATTTTTAATATGAGTGTTAAAAATGATATTCAATTAAAAAAATACAAATGGGTGGAGGCTCATTGACAACCAATGAGTCAATGAAGAAAATTAAAAGAAAACCAATACTTTGGGACAAATGAAAATGAAACTACAACATAACAAATTTTATTGAATTGAGCAGAAAATAGTTCTAAGAGGGATGCTCATAGTAATAAATGCCTACCTACCTCAACAAAGAAACATCTCAAACAAGAGGTGTTTACACCTCAAGGAATAAGGGGGAAAAAATGAAGCCCAAGTTAGTAGAAGGAAGGAAATAACAAAAATCAGCAGAAAAAAAAATGGAGACTAAAATAGAAAAAAAAAAAATCAATGAAACTAAGAGCTGCTTATTTGAAAAGATAAAATTGGCCGAAGTTTAGCTAGACTCATGAGGAGAGACACAGAGAGAATTCAAGTGAAGTCAGAAATGGAAGAGGAGACACCGCAATGGATACCACAGAAATACAAAACATTGTAAGAGGCTACTACAGTTATATACTAACAAATTGAACACCCAAAAGAAATGGATAAATCCCTAGAAACATTCAAATCTGCAACTAAATCATAAATAGAAAATGTGAACCGATTACTAAGAGATTGAATCACTAATCAAAAACCTCCCAACAAACAAGGACAAGACTGAGTCAGACGTGAGTTCTATGAAACATCCAAAGAATTAACACCACCAATCCTTCTCAAATTCTCCCCCCCCCCCCCGCCAAAAATAGAAGGGAGAACAATTCTAAATTCTTTTTACAAGGCCTACCTTATTCTGACTCCAAAAGGAGACAAGGACATCACAAGCAAATTACAAACCAACATTCCTGTAAACATGATACAAAAATCCTCAACAAAACTTTAGCAAACTTAACTCAAGACTACATGGAAAGCATCACCATACCATGGTTAAGCAGGATTTATCCCAGTGATGCAGGAGTGGTTTAGCATCCACAAATCAAGCAAAGTGATACGCCACATTAACAAAATGAGTAAGAATTATATGATCACCATGGGGCGCCTGGGTGGCGCAGTCGGTTAAGCGTCCGACTTCAGCCAGGTCATGATCTCGCGGTCCGTGAGTTCGAGCCCCGCGTCAGGCTCTGGGCTGATGGCTCAGAGCCTGGAGCCTGTTTCCGATTCTGTGTCTCCCTCTCTCTCTGCCCCTCCCCCGTTCATGCTCTGTCTCTGTCCCAAAAATAAATAAAAAACGTTGAAAAAAAAAAAGAATTATATGATCACCTCAATAGATGCAGAAAAAAAATAAAAAAACACAATGAGATACCACTTCACACCTATTGGAATGGCTAATATCAAAGAGACAGGAAATAACAAATGCTGATTAGTATTTGGAGAAAGGGGAACCCTTAAGCATGGTTGGCTGACATATAAATTGGTGAAGTCACTATTCACAATAGTATGGAGTTTCCTCCAAAAGTTAAAACTATGCCATGATCCAAAATTTCCATCTCTGGATATCCAAAGAAAACTAAATGCTAAGTTGAAAAGATACATGCATTCCCATGTTCATTGCAGCATTATCTACAATAGCAAAGATATAGAAACAACCTAAGTGTCCGTTGACCGGTGAATAGAGAAGAAATGGTATATATACCTAATGGAATATTATTCAGCCATAAAAGGGAAACCTTGCTATTTGTAACAACACGAGGGCTTTATGCTAAGTGAAATAAGTCAAACGGTGAAAGACAAATGCAGATGATCTCACTTATATGTGGATCTAAAAACAAAAACCCCCATAGGTACAGGGAACAGATTGGTGGTTGGCAGATTGCCAGAGACGGAGGTTGAGGAATGGGTAAAACAAACGAAGAGGGTCTAAAGATACCAACTTCCACTTATTTAAAAAAATGTTTCATGGGGATATAATCTACAGCATGATATGTGTGGTCAATAATGCTGTATTGTATACTTGGAAGTTGCTAGAAGTAAATCTTAAAAGTTATCTTCACAAGAAAAAATTCTGTAACTATAGATGATGATGAATGTTAAGTAGATATATTTTGGTAATAATTTTGCAATATATAGAAATATCAAATTGTGTTATATGTCAATTATACCTCAATTAGAAAGTGTCATATTCAATGAGAAAATACATCTATAAATCACATGCAGCCATACATGCATAAACTCACATATTTACAAGTCAACACACATATACAGAGAGAAATTGAAACATCCCAAGATAACAAGTAGTTATTTTCTCCTGTTAAAACTATATTTAAAAATTTTTAGTGTAATTTCTTTTTTCAAAATTTTGGTAATTGGTATGATTTTTAGTAAGAAAAAATTATAAAAGCTAGTGAATGTGGCCAAGTCTTCTATAATGCAAAAGTAGTAACAGATTTTTTCATATTCTATACTAAAATCTTCCTTTACGATTTAAAGCCCAGGACACATATATATGTCATAGGTATATATAAGTACACACACTTTTTCAGAGGAAAATGCAATTATATCCTAACCCTTAACTTGCTAAAGAATACAAAGGTGTATAGTATAAAGTTAAAAAATCAGATCTTGGAAATATTTTGATAGAGGTATGTACTGGTTATGACATTGAAGAGTCTCATGTGCTGAGAAACTTATTTTCTAACTGCCATTTTGCCTTTGTAGGTGTTAATGAGTTTAACAGAAAAATTGATCAATCAAGTTCTAGTTGGTACAATGCCAGATGACTAAGTATGCTAATTCTTATGATAGTTTACTGCTTGAAACATGAACATAATTATCCTGATTTCATTTATCTTAACAGTCACTTACCAAATAATGGAACCATTTTCTGTCACCAGGATTTCATTCTAATGAATCATACAGTATTAAGTGCTAGTGTACTAACTTTGAGTGAGATTGGACTTTCCATACAATTCTTACTTGTGGGGGTTCCTATTGCCTCCACTGACTTAGAGCCTGCATACGTTTATTATGGCACTTTGGGAACATGGTTTCATTTGCATTTTTATTTGCACCACTAAATATGTACAGGTGAGCTAAATACTGGATCTCAGAGGCATATTTAGTAGTTTCATTACTGGTGTATTTCATCTGATCCTTTCTATTTTCTCTGGTATCTAGAGAAACATTCTCTAACTTTTACATCACTTCCATCATCATGCCATCAACAGGCTACCCTAGTAACCCGGAGTTTGTAAGGAAGAGGAGTCCTGAAAGACTAGATGTAATTTAACCACACCACTGATTTCAAGATTTCCCAAATCATGTTGCATGGGGAGTATGGTCATTGTACTCTAACTTGCCATCTATCCCATGTCCTGTCTCTAAGATGGCCATTCCGACATCAGGAGAAGAAATTTCCGGCTGATAAACTCAGGAATTCCTACTGGTTATTGAAATATAGGTGGAAAGGACAGAAGGTTTCCCGGCACCATATTGCAAGGCCAGTGTCTGGTTCACCATGCGTCCTTTCCGTCTAGGTGGAAACTGAGCACTTGTCAGATATAGGCTGCAGGCCAGAGTGAAGACAGCAGGGAACAATACCCAAGCTGGCCCATGGTGGCCAACCATCCCAGATAAACACTACTAGAAGTTGAAGGACATGTGTCACTGCCACATAGCCTAGCTCTACTGACAGTTATGAAGAATGAGATCGTATTAGGGAATCTACTTGCGTGGATAAAAGTATGTGATAAAGGCATGGAAATGACCAGAAAAGTTTGAGAGCTTCGGTTTCCTGTGCTTTGCTTTGTGCAGGAAAAATTTTAAAATGACCAGAAAAAAAAAAAAAAAAAGCCCATAATACCTGTCTCAAGGTTGTCTAAGAGTAAAATGATGGGATTATATAAGCTTCATGAACAATGTGCTGAAACCATACAGGAGGAGGTCACTGATTCAACCTAGGTAGTAGAGAAATTTTTCAAAAAAGGGGTAATAAGTAAGCTGGGTCTTTAATGTCAAGAAAATTTTTCTAATTAGCAAGCTGAGAAGGTCAGAGCAAATTAAACCAAAGAAAATTAGCAAAAGCTCATGTTTAAGAGATTGTCTTGTATTTGAAGTAGCAAGTCCATGAATACATGATAGCAAGTCAGAGAACACCCTGCTTCTATGTATGAAGACGTCCAGGTCCAGAAGTGGTATGTGACTTGTCAAAGATGACACCACTGGCAAATTTCAGACACCACCTACACCTGACATCCTGGTCCTCTGTCAGATGTATCATTGAGCTTCCCAGTGAGGAAAGACGGAGATAGAAATAAGAGTGGGAACTAATGTGTGACAAGCCTGAATGGGATTTTAATCAATCTCTTAGAGTCTTCATGACCTGCGAGCATCTTGTGTGAGAATTCCTTCATAAAGACAGTGTTTAACATGGACTCTAAGGATACAAATGTTGAGAAAGACGGTACAGGGAAAATAACTCAGCATTTGTCCCAAGTTGAAATGAGAACTCAGGAGAAAATAGCTTATTCTTTTATAAAATATCTAGTCACCTTCATTAAATGAGAGGTTATCTGGTATAAAGCAGATTTCTTCAGTCTTTAAAAATGGTCAGACTTTGGCTCGTAGCCAATCCACTAACGCTTAAATTACATTTTAAAACCTATTGACTTCTCTGTAAGAAATTGTTCTGCATTTGTGTTCATTCTTGGAGAAACGAGTGATTATATTTTAATACATACAACTGGTTAGTTGACCCTTGAACAACATGAGTTTGAACTGCTTGGGTCCCTTTTACAGATCTGTTGATGAATATAGCATGGTCCCTAACCCCCGTGTTGTTCAGGGTCAACTGCGCTTGCCTCTGGGAAGATCTAATTTATGACTGTCAAATTGCATTTTATAACTTAGTCAAATCACTTCAATCTTAGCTTTCTTTCATCAAAGATAGAAACTGAGGGTTTTGCCAATGGAGTGATTTTTTTTTAACACCCTAAATATCTCTATTCTCTAAACTCATAATTCAAAGTAAAAGTTAGGCAATGTTTTTCTCTAATATAGTCCACAGAATCAGGGTGGACTTTATCAAACCCTCAGGATTTCATTAATATGAATACAAACTTCAAAAGGTTCTTTTTCAGAAGAATGTTTAGAATATTCCATGCTTGACCTTGATTTTACAACAGTGATTTAAAATGCACTCTGTATTATATTATGGCTTACCTTTTTCATCAGCTTGATCTTTTGCTTTGTTTCAGCAGAATATCAATACTAATTTATCTTTATATAATAATTCTAACCACTGGTAGGAATTGAAGGTCTACTTAATTATAAATAGACGTTTAGAGTATAGTGTTCAATATGCATAAATTAACTAAAAGAATACTCAATTTTTTAGTTTTTGCTAAATGCTTATACATCTATTTTAAAAATTATCCATTTCTAGACCTTCAGTGTTGTCTTTATAGTCTTAATAGGGACTCGCTTGCTATACCCCAAATAGAATAGTTGATCAGTTAACATGATATCTTCAATACTACTTTGTATGTTATGATCCTGCACATATTAAGAGATTAAAATTATTGAAGCCATCTCCTTATGTTCTTGGGAAATCAGGTGACATCTGTGGCACATTTTCAGCAGAGCATTCCAGTGGGATCAGGTTCATTTTACTAGGTAAATTCAGAGTTTACAAATGGATTGGGAGGTCATCGGGCCAGGTTAGGTAGAAGCAGCAGAAATAAGGACTACGTCAATCCCTTCTACTTAAAACCTTTGGAAATCATGAACCTTCCCCTTAAAGACATTATAATGGAACTTTTACTTGTGTGATTTAATAAATATCTACCTCCTATGTGCACACAATAGACTCTAAGTTCTATGAATAGTGATCATAGCTGTCTTAATTCAAAGTCTTAGCACAGTGCTGGAAACAGCCTCTCGAAATACTTGCTGAAATCCTCAGCAAATGAGCAAAACACACCATTCAGCTTCTTAAATATCAGTCATTCAGAGACACATTTGGATCTTCCTACTTTTCCTTCAGCATCTATCCATGGTGTCCAACATGTCTCCTATTTTTAGGATTCTTTTTCTCTATAACATTTTAGGTCCAGAAATAAGATTTTAAAAAACTATCTTTGGACATATCATGATTTATTTATAAGTTTGTAGTAAGAATTGTGGCCATAGATAAAGAAAGATCTGGCTTTTGTGTTTGGTTTCTGGGAGGTAATATTCATTATAGATAGAAGAAATCTCTTGGTTTTCGTGGGGCTGACCACACCTGACAATTTAAGGGTAGGGTCCCAGCCATGCCAGAAAGACCAACATTGTGATACGCAGTGGGGACTTTGGGCCACATGCTATCAGCTGACCTGGAGACTGAGTTCAGTCATTTGAGCAATCAATCCTGCCTATGTAACAAAGCCCCACTGAAAATTCTGGATGGCGAATTTGGGCAAGCTTTACTGGTTGGCAGTATGAGTGCACATTGTCATAAATCAGTTCTGGGAGTGTAATGCAACTTGACCCCCTGGAGAGGGGACAGGAAAAGCTTCATGTGGGTCTCTTGGTTGATTTTAATCTGAATTAAAATCCTAGAATACATATTGAAATGCTCATTTGGCAAGTTGAGGGATTCAGCTAAGATTTTCACAAAGGAATGACCACATCAGAACAATCATGTCTCCAGCTACTGGCTTTCTGTGCTCGCCAGCCCACTCGGGCATTAATTACCTGTTCTGAGAACTCTGTCCTCTGGACAACTGTCAAGGAACACAAAGGTCTTAAGAACTGTCCCACAACTAGTATAAAGTAGTTTAAATATTTATACTATGATATGAAAAATTGTCCAACTGAGTCAATGGATGTGTGTCACTAAATACAGCATTTAAAAATTTGAATGCAGGTGTTCATTTCAGGAGAAAATAGAATATACTTGCAAATTCTTTCAGGCAAAGCACCTTGTACATAAAATACTCTGGTGTTCTGGATTCACCAAGGATACCAGAAATAATTTTTCAAGTATGTTGTTAATGATGTGAAAGTCCTAAGTGATGATTAGCGAGAATGCTGGGTTACAGATCATGGGTGCAAATAAGAGAAACTGATTTTTATATTCCTTTCATTGTAATGACAATTCTGTAAAGTAGTTATGTTTTTTACAAAAGGGGCGTGAGGGGCGCCTGGGTGGCGCAGTCGGTTAAGCGTCCGACTTCAGCCAGGTCACGATCTCGCGGTCAGTGAGTTTGAGCCCCGCGTCGGGCTCTGGGCTGATGGCTCGGAGCCTGGAGCCTGTTTGCAATTCTGTGTCTCCCTCTCTCTCTGCCCCTCCCCCGTTCATGCTCTGTCTCTCTCTGTCCCAAAAATAAATAAACGTTGAAAAAAAAAATTTAAAAAAAAAAACAAAAGGGGCGTGAAATTAGATGAAATCAGGTGAGTGAAATCACCAAGCTTTGTAAGCTGGCCTAAGTGCAGCACTTTGTAATAGCAAAGTCCAAATTTGAACCCAGGCAGCACGAATGGAGAAAGCAGGCCCATGTCACATTGCAACAATTAACGCCTCTGATCAGCAGCTATGTATATGGCAAACCGCCCCACTCTACCACACGGCCTTTGGTTCCTTTAATATACTCTGCGCCTGTCCCTCAACGAGCACAGTCAAGCATCTGTTCTGATTGCAGATCAGAATCCATCAATGACTGTTGGGAAGCCAGCGCTTTGGACTTCTCTGAGGGATGTGCCTTTAACCTGGGCATACCCCTTGGGAGGATTTTTGAAGTGAATCTTATCCAGGGATTACATGGGAATGGGTGAGAGGGGGCATTGGTTTGTAAAGCCAAGTGATCTCCTGCCCACCTCCCTGAACCTTGTCCCCTTGGGTATATCATAGCCCTCTTGTTACCTGGAGGAACAAGGAATAGTTCTGTCTGCTGCAAGAAATTTGCCAAAGGATATCTCCCAATGGTTCCACTGGCCCATTCAATACCCTTTCTTCTTATCCTTCTAGGTGAATTTAATGACAAATTTGATCTAGGAGGCCACGTGTGTATAAATGTGTGGCTGAGTCTAAGGTCTGCAGTGGAAATTTCAGCACCCAGCATGTCTGCATTTCCAGGATTCCATGGCTCCTTGGAAGCCAATCTCTGCAGTATGCCTTCATAGCCTATTTAGGGATGCGTGTGTTTATGTCAGTTCAGACATCATGAATCTATACTATCATTCCATGTGCCTTTCCCCACTTGCTAAATCTAAGTTTCCTCCCCCCAAAGACTCTAATTTCCCTGCTATGTAGTTTATCCAATGTCTTATGGCCTTGTACCTGTCCCATCAGAAGGGGGCTCTCCTCTTTTCTAAATTATGCCAGGTCACTGCCTTAACTTACCTAATACGCCAGCTTCCACTCCCGAGACCATCATGACTCACTCTTGCCATCTAGACCAAATTAGACTCTCACGGGTATCATTCGCTCACTTAGGGGCCTCTACCAGCGGAGCTAACTTTGCTTCTCCCGGTATTTTCGTTTTATGCATCATTTCCATTTTCCGCTAACATTCTCCCACTTGCCTTTCATTATCCTCTCCTGGAGTAATGGTCTCTTCTCCTAATTCAGATGTGGTCTTTCTCTAGAACCCAAAGGTCACCTTTCCTGGAGCTTACAACATTTTAGTACCCTAAATTCACCTTACTCTGAAGATTGTCAGCACCTGTATTTGCAGGGTATTCTATTAATTTAAAAATAAAATGTTTGAGAGAGAGCAATCACATGTGCACGCAAGTGGGGAGGAGGAGAGGGGGAGAGGGGGAGAGGGGAGGAGGGGGGGAGGGGGGAGGGGGGGAGAGGGAGAGAATTCCAAGCAGGCTCTGTGCTGTCAGAGACCAATGCAGGGTTCAAACTAAGAAACTTTTTGAGATCATGACCTGAGCTGAAATCAAGAGTCAGATGCTTAACCAACTGAGCCAGTCAGGTGACCCTGCAGGGTATTTTTCTTAAGGATTTTGTTTATATATTGCCGTGCAACCGCATGATTGTTCAATTAACTGAAACATCCAATATACTTTTTAGTTTTTGTACTGAAAGTACTTTTACACGCAGGGATTCACATGCTTTCCTAACAGCAGAGCGTGAGATGTAAGAAGAGATTATTTATGTTTTACAAATAAAGAAGTTAAAGCCCAAAGAGATTAATCACAACGGCATCAGTTACCTCAGTGGAAGAATCAGGATTAATGTTCAAAACTTTGGTCATGAATTTTATGCTTTTATTACTGTAAATTCTTTTGGAAGAATGCTCCAAGACTCTAACACCAAACCTTGTCAACATATTTCATGTTGTGGCACTACAAACCACATGTGTTTTCTCGCTCTCTCTCTCACACACACCTATATCCTGAATAATTAAATAATGTGCATAGTCTCTGATTAAGAAATCTCTTTCATCTAAAATGTTAAAGATCCACCCAGAATTTTCTACCAGTTTTTTCCATTTAAAAATCCCATAATCTCTCCATTCTTAATGCAGAGTGCTCAAAATTTAAGCACCTGAAGAAAGCATCGATTCAATCATATAGTTTAATTTTCACCATTGCTTTTAAAGAGTAGTGTAAGAACAGGGAAATTGACATATGTCCTTTCAAACATTATGGAAAAATGGTCTCCAGAGTCTCCGAGGTTTGATTTCATTCTTTTGTGTAGCTACATTCTAGGCAGGTCATGAATGCATAGGGTAGACAAGAAAAACAGGTTTCCAAGTCTTAGAATTACTCTGTGAAAGTAAATGTGAAAATGGCTCAAATATGTTTTTTTTCTGAAGTTAAACTCATGCCATTTCCCACTTCGTTTTAAAGCTCTTGATTTTTTTCCTTTTATTTGATCAGCTTCATATGGATCACCTTTTATATTTCAGGAGATCTGCTAAAAATTAAAAAAATAATAATACAATGATGACTCGGGCTTTCTTTGTCCACAAGGCCTCATAATTTTCTCTGTTGTGATCAAGGTTTGGGGCAATCAGAATTTACTAATTCAGATATGTGTTAAGTTCTTCCTCTGAGAATGTGTGTTGGATAAAGACAGGGCATTGATAAGTATAGAAGAGGCTGATCTATCCATTTCCATGGGAAAAGGCAGGAGACAAAGTTAGGAGAGAAAGTGGGGAGAAAGGGAAGAAAGAGAGGCACTTCTGGGAAGTGGAGGGTCCCGTCTCTTTGGGATAGGAGCATTATAACTAAAGTTCATCTCCCTCCCTCAAAAATAAGTGTGGGCAATGTGGTCATGCAGGTGTTAGTATAGCTCAAAGTCTATAAAGTTACTAAGAAGTTATCCCAAAAGTTATACTAGCATTGGTCAGGTTAAAGCTAACGGCATGGCTGACTGAGTATACTTAGGACAAGCCAACTATCACGTTGGGACTTCTGACTGAACAAGAAGCTTTTGTCTCTAGTTGGACAGCCCAACTCGTACAGTTTGCGAGTACGACATCGCCCACTTTAGTGTGGTCCCCTGGGTGCTGGCTATTTCTCTCCTTTCCCAAGTCAGACATGCTCCGGGTCTACTTGTCGGCACATCCAAAGCATATTGCTTTGGTCAATGTGATTGAATAATATTTCTACCCCATACTTCAGCCCTTTAACCCAGTCAATGGTTAGGCTTAGATGCAGAACTCTTGGTCAATAGCATTGGTGCCTCGAGACTCCATTTGGGGAAAAGACAAAATTCATTCATCCACAAATCAGGGTGGTAGTAACTCCTCTCATGTGGATTTCACAGCGTCTAAGCTGATTTTGCTGATCTAAACCTGGGTGTACAGATGAAGGACACACACTTTTCTGGACCCCATGCCGGGTGCTGGGCCAGTTCTGTGCAGAGCTAGACAAGAAGGGCTAACACACACAATCATAGGTGCTGACAGATCTGAGAGGGAGCTGGAAAACTAGAGGAGGAGGTCTACAGTAACGCAAAAGACAGTGGAGAACAGGACAGTGGAAGCACAGTAATCAAGAAACAGAAGTATTTAGATGCCACTATCAACATGATAATGACATCATCCCTTCATTTATTTCTTTACCTCATAACAAAACACAGCATCTACTACATATACTAGGTCCTGTTCTAGGTTCTACGGAGCAGTAAATGAGACAGTCTGCATTCAGGGCTTCTATGCTGATGCACAGATTCTGCTCACTAGGTTTCCCTCAAATTCTCTAAGTTTTTTATTTTATTTTAATATATAACTACCCTTTTATTAGTGAATTTGAACGAAGAACATTTATTGTAGAAAAATCAAGTTGTAAATAGTATTTACAAGTAACCTCAAAACAAGATTAATTCAGGTTTCCCTCATATCTGGAAGCGTAATTAAAATGATAAAATGGAGAGAAATTTTATAATCATCTCTCGCCACATTAGTCAGACAAATTTCCCCCAAATAACCTAGCAGTACTTTTGAAAAACAAGAAACTATTTTAAAAAATTCATGAGCTTTCATCCAAGGAAGGATTAAACTATTCCATATATGTTTATGAATACACCAAAGATACATTAAGAAGTTGCTTCGTAACTGCGTCAATTTGAGCCTCACTAAGTCTTTATTCCTCATTCAAATCTTTAGCCCCAGTTTTGAACATCATTTGTAAGTACGTACAAACGTATTTTTTTATGAATACATTTTAAATGGGAACAGTTAAAAAAGACTAGCTGAGCCCGAGGGGGTTGGCACTCCTGTCCTTTTAATGGAATACAAAACTTCCCACATATTTCACTTTACCATTGCTTAGCTCAGGTTTTTTTTTCTTTTTTGAGAGAAACATTTTCAATTTAACTGATTTAATTTTGTGTGCACACACACATATGTGGGATGTTAACATTTTGAGTGTAGTGTGATGGGGGAACACCCTCTAAGGAGTACACTTCAGTCTGCAAACGGCCCCCTTAGTCCTGGGGAGCAGGGGGTAGAGGGACAGGAGCCACTGAAAAATACCGTGTAGTCTGTGCTGTCCACGCCTCCACCTTGAAGTCAGGATTTGGAAACGGATGCAAGGAAAATCGAGTAGAAAATAGTTCTTCTCAAAGCCATTCTGTCAGAATGGTTCTCGCACCATGAAGCCTCAGGGATCCCTCTGATGGTACAAATGTATCCAAAGTGAAGATTCCTGACTCTGATTATGGCTCCACATCCAGAAGGATGTGGTCTGTTTAATATTATGAATGGCCCCTCGTTACTAACCTATCGATTCATCTTTAAGCAGTTATTCCAATTTGGTTTTGAGAAATTACAATCTCTGTGGCACCAGACACATTTTTGAGGACTCTAATTCTGAATTTCGCTGCCAACTGTTGCTCTTGTGCAATACACGGCAAGGTTATGTTCCCGTGGGACACATGCACGCATAGAGATGTAGCCGGCCAGACTCTTGAATTGTTCCTGTTAAGATGTTGACATAGACGTGCTCTTTTACTGTCCTTTTACCGTTCACTTTTTTCTAGTAAGTTACGGCAACCATTTTTTTTTAATTTTTTGTCTTTTCTTTTTCCTATTAAATAGTGAGGATGGGTAAGACAGCTGGTTGGTGTTCTGTCTTGACAGTGAATATATGGATGAAAGAGGAAATCAATAACTAGCTACCTAACTTGAGGACCAAGCCATATAGTTAAAAGCTACAAGTCGTGTCTTGAATAGAAGGGGAAATGTGATCAGTCTAATAACTACCACAGAGGGTAGGTTTACGTTTTACAGAATGGACTGAAACTGTAAGATTTGTTAGAACAAAGATCCAGTATACAAGTTCCCTTCATTCCTTCTTTCAAGGCTCTCATTCAAGAGTGGTTTACCTGTGTGTGTTCCTGGGCGTGTAATTAACCAAGCGACAGCAACAAGCTGAAGATGGCAGAACAGACAGCGTTTTAATGTGTCCGAGGGAACGTGGGGCTGGCGAGCTACCTCTAGTGAGGTGCGTAGGTACCTGAGACCCACACAGAGTCCTTTGCATGCATGATCCTAATCTTTACAGAGACCCGGGGCAAATGCCATATTTACCTCAGTTATTCCAGTTGCTTATCTAGACCAGGTGACAAGGAGCCCTCCTCCACCAAGGCCCAGGAAGCAGCCTGCATCTGTGGAACGGGACCCAACTCCACCAGAGTTCAGGTCTCCATCTCCAGAACTGAACACTGGACACCTGACCCCATCTCCCAGAAGTCATCCCCCAAACTCCCTGCACCCGCTCATCTTTGTGCCTAGAGACTGTTGGGTCCAACCTGTTCGTGCCCTTGGTGGCTGTTTATGTCACCGCAGGACACCCACATTGCCTCCTCCCCAGGCCGTCTGACATTTGGCAATGCACACCTTTCTGCCTGTATCAGTCGGTAGACTGAGTCTCTTACATGCGCATCACGTCTTACGGCGTTTTCGCTCGGCAAAGGCAGGATGCTGGTGTTTGCCTAGTTCGCACCTGCCTTAGTGCACCTGAGTAGCGAACCCCAAGCCAGGACGAGGGGTCTCCAGGTCACTTCAGGGCCATTCTTCTGACGCGCACCCTTCCCTCTGCCCTGTAGTCCTACCATCTTTCCCAAGTGCGGGTTACTCCCCCTCCTTGGGAGGTTACCTGTGCCTTTCTATCCTCGTCACATCTTAAATACTACATACGCAGGGCCACGGGGCACCGTTCACACTTCCCACCAAACCAGGGAGATCGAGGGGCAGCTATGGGTGCCATCCTCATCTTTGTGCACCAGGCACAAAGACCACGTGCAAGCCACCAACTCTTCCCAAATGCTTGCCTCCAGCCTGAACCGCACTCATGAAATAGGGGTTCACCTTCCCAATGGCCTGAGACACTTCATAGGTGTCTTAAGTTTGAATGGGGAGCTCAAACTTTCTGTGAGTAAGAACAAGTTCCTAGTGTTTCTCTCCAAACGCATAGTCCTATGAACTCTCCCCAGCCCATTAACACAGTCCCCTTCTTCCTATTGCTAGAGCAAGGAGCCCGAGATCCATTCTGGATCTTTCTCGTTTTCTCACAATCCACATCCAATCCACCCGCAACTCCGGTCTCTTCTCCCTCACTGTGCGCGCAGAATCCGAGCATTCTCTGCACTCTCTGTGGGGGTCCACGCTCCCATCCCCCCTAGCCAGTTATTATGACCACCTCCAAATTAGGGTCCTCATTCATATCCATGCGACTCCCGCCACCTTCTACCAACACCGCCATGCTGACCCTGTTCCAAGGAACATCAGGTTGTGTCTCCTTGTGTGCAGAGCCTCCCAGTGACCTTCCATCGCTCCCCAAGTAAAAATATGGACCATGACCTGGTGGGACCCTGTGTGACCAGTCACCCCAGGCCACTTTAGGACAGCAGCTCAGTGTCCTCACCAGCCCCCTGGCTCCAGCCACACTCACCCAACGCAGCGGGCAAGTCCCGCCTCCAGGCTTGTGTGCCTACTCTTCCCTGTGTCTGCAGGGAGGTCCCCCAACAGCTCTGGGACTCGCACCATCACACTCCAAGTCTTCAGTCAGTTGTCACTTTGTCAAATGGCAACGCACCCTGCCCCACTGCACCGGTTTTCCACCTTATAACTACCCTACAGTCCAGAGCACAGACAGATCTAGTACAGGCAGGCTCCTACCTACTGTGCCAGTAACTTTTTTTCTTTATTCCTTTTCTCCGGTCCTGTTATCAGTTCCTAGAATGAGTCTCACCACTGCTTTAACTTGCACTTCCTTCCACTGCTAGGAAGGGTGAAGGTCTTTCGTATGTTTAACTACCATCGATACTTTTCTTTCTAGGAAAGCCTGATTTTACGTTGCTGCTCACTCATAAATCAGATACAAATTTCTGTCAGAGGCGCACCTGGGTGGCTCAGTCGGTTAAGTGTCCGACTTCAGCTCAGGCCATGATCTCACGGTTCAGGAGTTCGAGCCCCGTGTCGGGCTCTGTGCTGACAGCTCAGAGCCTGGAGCGCGCTTTGGATTCTGTGTCTCCCTCTCTCTCTGCCCCTCCCCCCACTCATGCTCTCTCTCAAAAATAAACATTAAAAGATATTAAAAAAAGATTATCAGATATAAGTGGGGACAATGGAAATTTGCCAGATTCCTTATGAACTGCCAGCTTATCTTACTTATTTTTAAAAGTAGTTTCATGAATTTGTTATCTCTTACCTTCAGTTTTGTTCAATTAAGTAAACTCGCTGATACAATTCTGTATTAGTGCTTGAAGGGCACTGAAGTCCATCACCTTGTTTAAGGCTCCCAAGGATAACACAAGCAAAAGAACAGGGTAATCATGAAAGGTCATCCAGATATAAAATTATAAAACTAATGTGTAACTAATGGGAAAAGTATACAGCGGTACATAGAAGGAAAAGTGGAGTTCTGTGTACCTTCACTGTAAGCATACTCCCCAGATATGCTAACCTTGGACAGTTGTGGGCTTTCTAGATAACATCCCCTTTATAAGAAGGTCTTCTGAAAAAATACAACTGCATTTTCCCACAATTTGAATCTCCTTTAAAGACTCTTTTCCAGAAGGTCCAGAAAAATTTGTCATACACAATTCTCTCAAGCAATATAGGACAGTAACAATAAATTTCATCAACTCCCTACGTATCCATCTTTCCATGTTTGTATGTCCTCATGTTTTCTTGGCCCTGTAGCAACCCATAGTGTGTATACAGACTAACCAACCCCTCACCAATACGTCTTTTTCCCCAACTATGCATATACCACTATAGTGAACATTCATACACGTCTGTCTTTGCCCGTTGGCGAGTATTTCTTGAATTCCTAGAGTTGTAATTACTGGCTTAATGCCTATGGAAAACTTGGACTTTCACAAGTCCTGCCAAACTGCCTACAGAAAGTCCATCAATTTGTTACCAACAACCACTAAGAGTGTTTCTTTAAACTTAATCCAACATGTATATATAAATTATATATTAAATTTTAAATTCAGTTAAAGTAAAAAAATGGATTTGTAAAATTATAAGTATTTCATTTGTAAGACTCATAGTTACATTTGTTATCTGAATATTAGAAAAACGTTAATATTTAACTTACAAGTTATTTGTCCTTCTCTGTTCATATACTATCCCTGTTATTTGACCATATGTTTACACATTAATTTAAATTACTCAAATACTATAGAATTGCATTCTTTTTGTGAAACAATAAGAAAAAAACATCACCAATATGATCACTCCCATTCTTCCTAGACTTTTATCAACAGAGTTTGACATTCTGTTTCTTAGGGTTTTGTTTGTTTAATGTTTTTATGAAACTTTACATGGCCCTGTAACATGCAACATATGGCTTTACATTTTCAAATGATTTTTTAAACAGATGATTTTTTTTCCACTTGAAAGCATACAGATCTCGATGTTTCTTTGTACTAATGTGTAGCATTCCATGAGATGGATGTATTAGAGCTTCTTTAACAATAATCCTATTAGTAGACATTTAGAATGTTCTAAATTATTATAGCGAATAATGCTTCACTGAGCATCCTTGTATCTGCTTTTGATGAAAATAGGCAAATGTTTTTCTAGAATGAATACCAAGTAACTTAATGAATAGGGAACAAGTCTCTTTAGCACCTAATAACAAAATTACCTTCCAAGCAACTGCACCAGTTTAAACCCCTACTGATGTCTCAAAATTTTACCTTCCAGTTCATACCAAATGTTACTCCTTTTCCAGAAATAAGGAGTCAAAAAGTTTCATAATTAAGTTGCATTTCCTGCAATTACTAATGAGGTTGAATATCTTTTTGAGATGTTTAACCACCGTTTAGATCTCCCTTGCTGTGAGGGCCTGAATTTCTTAGTCTCTTAGCTTATTATTGATTTGTAAAAACTCTTTATATATAGGGAATATCAAGCTTCAAATAATATCACGTATGATGCTCCTATATTTCTCACTTTTTAATTTATCTCAAGTTTTTTTTTTTTATATGGAGGTCAATAATTTTCTGTGGGCAAAATTATTTTTATGTAATTGCTTCCCAAAGCCACACTTTAGTATCTGAGAAGTTTGTCCAATTGTAGATGGCATGTAGATTAAATATAAAGATGATGTGAAGTTTGAAGATTCGGGTGAGGCTTTTACAAGTAATTGTGAGCCATTAATTCCTTTCTCAAAGTAAACAGCACCATTCATTTGGAAATAAAGAGGAAATAAATTGGTTTGTAATTCTGAGATCATCTATTCTAGTCTGCCTCTTTTTTTACTTAAAAAAAAAAAAAGAGTACAGCTGTGAACTGAATATGTTGTGCCTCAGGTCACTTGGTAACTGCTTTTGTGTTCATTTTAAATTCTGCCAGCATTCCCTCCCGTGGAAGCCAGACGCTGTGCTGGCAAGATGTTTCTGCTTCAGTTACCCCCTACTCTATACATCATAGCCTCCCTGAATTGCTAGTTAACAAGCATTATCCCAATCCCATTTTGCAAATGAAAAAGCTTTGGAGAAGGACAGGTAAAATGTGTCCCCTTGGTGCCTTAACTAGGTAATACCCTGCCAGGTCACTTAGATGATGGCCCTCAAGAATTAAGGTTTTCTGTTTCAGAGTTTCCTGATGGGCTCTGGTGAAAAGTCATTTTATAATTCAGTTCTCTCCATCTATTCATTTATTCTTCATTTACGCATGTTTATTCCCCAGCTCTTCAATCCTTTAGACCTGCTTACTCTGTAGAAGGCCTTTTTTCTCACAGCATTATAGATACAGAAAACACATGCACGCACAAACACACGCAAACACACACACACACACACACACACACACACACACACACACACGACACCTGTCTCAATTATAGGAGCTCCCCTGCATGGGTTTAGGAGAAAGAAATGACTAATGGTTGTCTGGTCGCTTTCCAGGGATTGGCAGTCTGTCAGGGCTGGAGTCTACCTTCGTAGGTTCCTAATGTTAGGAAGACAGACATATTCATTTGAATCAGATTGACTAAGGGCAAGGGGTTACCAGTCACTTTTTTCCATCTTATTTTTGAGAGGGAGCGTGAGCAAGCAGGCGGCGGAGGGATAGAGAGGTAAGGAGACACAGAATCCGAAGCAGGGCTGTCAGCACAGAGTCCAACGCGGGGCTCGAAGTCACGAACTGTGAGATCATGACCTGAGCCGAAGTCAGATGCTTAACCGACTGAGCCACCCGGGTGCCCCAAGAGGTTACCAGTCTTGAAAACAAATAGATCTGAGTGGGGATTCTGGTAAGAGAAAAGCAATGCTCTCCAGGACTGTGTTGGTCTACTAGGTGTGTTCTGAGACACCATGTGGCTGAGGCAACTCTCCCTTGGTTTGGCACCTAGTTTTAATAAGCATTCTGCACCTAATTCCATTACATGTATGGGGCGGGGGTCCCCAAAGCAATTCTCTGGACGTTGGCTTGGTATTCTATAGGTTAACTCAATTCTGATGCTATCTATGTGAAGATAGCATCAGATCTCACAGTTGAAGGGCTCAGTCCTGTAAGACTGCCCGCCATTCCAGAGACTAATCACAAGTCCAAGGGGACATCTGCACTTCTGGATCAACTAATTATAAATCAGAGGTTCCCATGCCTTTGAGTTCAATTAACTTGCTTTTCTAGCTAGCAGAACTCAGAGAAACATTTTACGAACTAGATCACTGGATTATTACAAAAAGGACAAATCCAAACGCCAGACGAAGAGATACATAGGACAGGAAGTGGGGAAAGGGCACAGAGCTCCCATGCCCTGTGTTACTTTCCTTGATTATCCAGGTACTCACCAACCTGGAAGTTCTCCAAACTCACACTTTCGGAAGGCTCTGTGTTATGGAGGCGTGACTGATTAGATCATTGGCTTTTTTTTTTTTTTTTTTATTCAACCTCCAGCCCCTCTCCCCTCCCCATAGTTAGGGGCAGGGCTGAAAGTTACAACCTTCTAATCACGTGGCCGGTTCTCCTGGCAACAAGCCCTCACTCTCAGCTGGTGTCCAAAAGTCACCTCATTCATGTAACAAAGCACACCTTTCTTTCTCTCAAAACTTAATTCCACAGGTTTTGGGAGCCTGGAACTAAGAATCCTGGATAAAGACCAAATACAGATGAGGAGTAGCTTTTGGTAATCTAAATGACCAAATACATATTTCTTATCAACCACAATATTGCACTTTCCCACATCTCTCTGCAGCTGAGGGGGTCTCCGTGTAGGGTCCTATTGCCAAGCCCGAAGTGTCTTCTCTCAGCAGCATTCACCCCTGTCCACAGGGTGGTGCTGTCTGCCACCCCTCCATCCCATGAACTAGCCAGTGTCCATGGCCATGGAGATCACCCTCAAGGTCTTGCCATCTTGAAAGGGAAGGAGAGTATGCTTACTGTATAACTACAAGACTCAAGACCAGGCCTCTACCTGGGCCAGAGAAGTCCTAGATGATAGAATCACAGGCTTCCCAACTTTGAACAGAAGTAGAGCCTAGACCAATTATACCTCCAGGGAACCGTGTGAAGACACAGCTTCAAGTAGTTCCTGTAGCCATCATAGGTGTTACCCCGGACCAAGCAGAGTCATCAGAGACCAGAGAGCTCAGATTTTATTGCAGTCTCCTATAGACTTTTTACTAGGTTACACTGGACCACATGTCCTAAGCTTTCACAGGGTATCAGCAGCACCTTATGACACATTGCCATATCTACTCCAGGGGTATTAGAGACATCATTCAACATATTCACTCCCATGTGTGCAAAATTTTTTTTAGCTTAGTTCAGAAAAATTAGACTTCCAAAGGGAACTTCCATGCTTCTCCCTGTGGAAAATGAACCCCGCAATCCCTTTAATACAACAAATGTTATGGAGCCCCTACTCTGTGCCAGGCATGGCCACATACAACAAGAGGAAATGCCACAAGGTGTCTGTGAAGACTAGATTTTGCTGAGAGACCCTGACCAAAGTAAATGAGCAAGGAAACACATCGAAGACAGGGCAGAGTTCAGAGAATACAATTAAGGGAATAGGGTGCCATGATAGAGCCTGATGTGGGCAGCCGGTGATATAGACAGGACTTGGGGAAGGCCAGCCAGGGAGGTGAGGTCTAGTGGAGAGCCACCAGAAGCAGCCAGCAAGGGCAAGAGCTGAGCTTCAGAGCATCACAAGGGGAAGCACAGATGCAAAGGCATCAAGGCAGGTAGGAGCTGCGAACACTGGACAAGTAGAGAGAGGAGGACAGGAAAGTTAGTAGGCATCACATCCCACAGTGACTTCAAGACCACAGTGAGGTGTTTGGAAATTATTCTAAGTTAATGTCAAGCACTGGAAAGGACCTTAGGGGAGGAGGGAAGCAATGAAGTCATTTGGGAGGCCCCTAGGATGGCCTACGTGGTTTCAAATAGGAAGACAGTTGTGCAGAAAGAGGAAATCTTTGTGCTGCATCCAGCACCCCAAACTCAATGGATTTATAGTTATATTGAGTGAAGCATTGTGAGAGATTGAGGACAATGGATGAATTTTTTGTTTTCAGAAGGTTAATGGTGTGTAAAGTTTTGGGGTTGGAAGAAGCCATCGGGAGGCAGTGAGAGAAAGCAGAAGAGCAGGTGGAAAAGCTAGACAGGAGGCTCCCTGGCATGAGGGGGTAGAACACAGGAGAAACAGCAGGTGTGGAAGGGAGAAACCCAGGAGAAGTGGACCACAGAAGAGTATTTTGGAAGAGGATTAGCCCAATTAGGAGAGAGACTGGCAAGAAGGGGAGGACTGCACACAGAGGCTGGTGAGGGCAATTCCAGCCACAGTCCCGGGACAGGAGCCTGGTGACCTGGAGGAAGGAGTGAATAGGGATTAACAAGGAGAAGACAACATCTAGAGAAGTCTTCACACTGCATTAAATGGGGGAGGAAAACAAGGTGACGGCTTGAGGGCATGTGGCATCCAAGCAAGGATCATCCGTAGGGACCACTACAGCAGGTCCCAGCATTTTTCAGAAGGATCATGAAAAGGACCATGCTTCTCCTTGTGAATGAGTAAATGGGAACTTAGAGGCAACAGTGTGAGGGTCAAATGTCATAGTTACTCCTCAACTATACTTCTACTTTTGTATCCTTTGATCTTGCGTTTCAAGTTTACATTTGAGATTTACTTACACAGGCATTTTCTACACATTCACTTCATTCCTTTCAAACGGTTTTAGCAGTGCTAATAAGAAATTAACCACTGGAAAACCTGTGACAGACGCATTGAGCCATGAGGGCTATAGATATTTGAAGGAAGGGAAGGGGATAGCTCCACTCAAATCCCATGTGTCATGTCATGTGAGCCACACTTATTTTTATTTATTATTTTTGAGAGACAGAGGCAGGCAGGCAGGCAGAAAGATCCCAAGCACGTTCCATGCTGACAGCAATGAGCCCAATGTGGGTCTTGAACTCACGAACTCTAAGACCAAGACCTGAGCTGAAGTTGGACGTTTAACTGACTGAGCCACCAAGGTGCCCCTATATGTCTGTGTATGCTTTTTTTTAAGGAGTTGTTAGAAGCGTAACAAATAATTCGTAACTCTTAACACAGCTACTAATAGTACACTTTTAGGTGAAATGTAAGCATTTTAAGAAGTAAAATAGAATTGTTTTACTTCAAACCACAAACCACACCAACTTCAGAGTCTTTGACGGGGTTCTCAGCCTCATGTAACTCAACTCTCCCATGAAGGGAGCTATTTAATCCCTGCTTTATTCATCCTCTGTCCTTCATGATAGGAAGGAAAGGGACATTTTGAGAAAGGAACTGGGCACTCGGCTCAGCAGGTCTTTCCCTGAAGCTTTGGAACCTGACTACTGCGAGTGTATGTTCTGGCATGCTCTTTGTTGTACGACCAAGGGGTTCTTCCCTGTGTTATGGGTCCTGAAAGTGTCCAGCTAGGTCAGAGATGGCAGAGGAATGTGCCATGGTGCTGTGATAGACTTGGCTGCTGACCCAACCCAAGTCCACTTACAAGTATCAATGGTGGTAATATTAAAGTGAGTTATATAGTGGACCCTGGGTCTCTTTTTCTATTTGGTTCTAATCAAAGTAGAGAAGTCACAGAATTTACTTAGAGATGCCCTCGTGCCTCAGTACTCCCCATTTTTGGTGCAGCCCAGAGGTATAAAGTGAGTTACTCTTGGATTGAAGACCAGAATCCAAGACTCAGTCTTGCTCGCACTCTTTTTAAATGTGAAACAGTACAAGTTTTGTGTTCCAGTTAATATGCTGTTTACAGTAAAGCTTCTGTTTTCTCTCATTTATGACTCTAAGCACATAGCTTGTATATTTTGTGTAATTCATGTCTAATAATGTAAAGAATTAGCAACTCTATTAATAACTCAGTTTTATACTTAGATTATGTTAATACTATCAAGTGTATAATCATATAAATATTGCAACTTTGTTTAAAACCATGAACAACAAAAACATTGATAAGGAAAATATTTTATATATCCAGGACAGAATCTAAAGTTTATATTGGGACTACATCAAAATAAAAAGCTTCTGTAACACTAAGGAAACAATCAACAAAACTAAAAGGCAACCTACTGAATGCAAGAAGGTATTTGCAAATGACATTTTCATTAAAGGGTTAGTATCCAAAATGCATAAAAAACCTCTAAAACTCCATGCCACAAAAACCTACATGATGATACAATTAAAAATGGGCAAAAGACATGAACAGACATTTCTCCAAAGACGATCTATAGAGAGCCAACAGACACAAAGATGCTCATCACTTACCATCAGGGAAGTTGATTTGATACAAATCAAAACTACAAACAGGTATCACCTCACATCTGTTAGTGTGACTAAAATCAACAACACAAGAAACAACATACATCAGCAAGGACGTGAAGAAGGAATACTCATGCTCTGTTGCTGGGAATGCATGGTGGTACAGCTACTCTGGAAAACAATATGGAATTTCCTCAAAAAGTTAAAGATAGATCTACCCTATGATCCAGCAATTCCACTATTAGGTATTTCCCGAAAGGTTACAAAAATACAAATTCAGGGGCGCCTGGCTGGCTCAGTCGGTCAAGTGTCCAACTTCCTTCAGCTCAGGTCATGATCTCACGATCTGTGAATTCGAGCCCCGTGTCGGGCTCTGTGCTGACAGCTAGAGCCTGGAGCCTGCTTCAGATTCTGTGTCTCCCTCTCTCTCTGCCCCTCTCCCACTCATGCTCTGTCTCTGCCAAAAATAAATAAACATTTAAAAAATTAAAAAAAAATACAAATTCAAAAGAATGCATTCACCCCTATGTTTATAGCAGCATTATTTATAATAGCTAAGATATCAAAGCAGCTCAAGTGTTCATCGATTGATGAATGGATAAGACAAAGTGCCACCCCCCCCCCACACAGGAGTATTCAGCCATAACAAAGAATGAAATCTTGCCATTTGCAGTAACATGGTTGGAGCTAGAGTGTATTATGCTAAGCAAAATAATTCAGTCAGAGAAAGACAAATACCATAGAATTTCACTCATATGTGGAATTTAAGAAACAAAATAGATGAGCAAAGGGGGTAAAAGTGACAAATGAAGAAACAGATTCTTAAATATGGCTAACTGATGGTTACCAGAGGGAAGTTACGGGGTGCACTTGTTGGGGCACCTGGGTGGCTCAGTTGGTTGAGAATCCAACTTTGGCTCAGGTCATGGTCTCCCAGTTTATGGGTTTGAGCCCCGCGTTGGACTCTGTGCTGACAGCTTGGAGCCTGGAGCCTGATTCAGATTCTATGTCTCCTTATCTCCCTGCTCCTCCCCTGTTCATACTGTTTCTCTCTCAAAAATAAGCAGGCATTAAAAAAAATTTTTTAAAGGAGTGCACTTGTGATGAGCACTGGGTGATGTACAGGAGAGTTGAATTACTATTGTAAATACGAAATTAATATAACACTGTATTATAGGGAATTAAAGAATTTTAAAGTTTAAATTATGGCTCATAAGTCTTCAACTTAAGCAAATATACATGATAAATCATAATATGTCATTAGATGGCTAGCATAAAAGGTAATTCATTCTGGGTAGTTATGTAATAACCGTTGTTTTTTTGTTTTTGTTTTTGTTTTTGTTTTTTGTCATGTTTTGCCAACATGCCCACACTCCCTTGGTCTCCAGACCTTCTTTGCTTGGGAGACTCAAATAGAGCATTCCATGTTGGGTAGTTCAAAGACAAAACAACTATCAGGTAATGCAAATGGAGGTCATTTCTTAGATTATACAGTTTCCAGGGATGAGATTAAAAGGAGCTTGATCTGTCTCCTGAGGTAACGATATACTATCCGCTGTTCTGAAAACGCCCTGCGTCTGTAAGTTCATCTGAGAAGAGGAATCCTTGAGATTGCCTCTGTAAGTATCCCCACAAATGGAACTATTACAATGGCAAGGATAATGATGTGAGTTTTACTTTTCATTTAGAACCATGAAAACAAATACAAATATTAGCTAAGTAAAACATGAGCTAATTTTGTTTTGTTTTTCCTCATTCTAAGAATTGAAAAATTATATCAACAGGGAAACATGTAATCAATGTGAATTCTTTCAAATATCTATGCCATCATTTACTGCGCAAAGACTTGAAAAGGCTCAAAAAAAGTCTATTCAAGGATTCGGAGTCGCTGTTATGTCTGATGCTTTGCCTAGGGCACAGTTTAGTAGAATATGTGCCATTCCTTCTACTTAAGGTCAGTCACCTACGCTTCCTGACTTTGAGCTAACTTAGTAACTATTTTACTATCCTAAATTCCCTTTTTCATATATTTAAATTTTTTGAGAGAGAGAGAGAGCGCGAGCGCACGCGCATGTGCACAGACAAGTGTGGGAAGGGGAGAGGCAGAGAGAGAATCCCAGGCAGGGTCTATGCTTTCAGCATGCAGCCCCCACCTGGGGCTCAATCTCATGAACTGTGAGATCATGACCTGGGCTGAAATCAAGAGTCAGGACACTTAACCAAATGAGCCAAACAGGTACCACACACCCTGCCTTCTCCTATTTTATCAACTGTGTTCAGGATACAATAAACTGAGCCTAATTCTTCACTGATATCAGAAGTGATAATTAGAGTGGATATACAGGAATGTAGCTTCATCTATGCATTTTACATCATGATTTGGGTACATCATTAAAAACCTCGTATTAGTACAAATTCTTGAATATCTTTTACCCATCCCTGATATTTCATATCATTATGGTGTTTTGTTTTTGGTACAATATTACCTTTTGATAACCGTGTAGGCATAGGATGCCATCTTTGTGATTTCCGGCTCTCCCAGGATTTTATTGTATGTTCTACTCAGTGTTCAATACATTGTATTTTATTATTGTCAGTTCCTAGTTAAGGTAGGTACAGATCATGTTTACTAACAAATTTTTAGTAAAATTATAGTTTTCATGTATCCATTGATACACCCATAAATGCATGTGCTGCATGTATATTCTAGAGTTTATGGGTCTATAGCAAACATGTTCTAGAAGTGAAATCTAAAATTTTCAGGATTAGGGTAATCCAAGGACACTACATACGTCAAATATCCATGCATTTATGTAGCAACAGCCATAAATGTGGAAGAAATTAATCACTGTGGTTGTGCCAGACTTCTTCCCAGGTGAGGCTCGGATTTGCCTGGAACATAAAGCGAGTTATGGAAGTTCCCCTCCCCCTTGGCAATCCACTTTGTTGTTCTCCATTGACACCACTTTTTAAAAAATCACACAGGCACGGCAGCCACTCTGTCGGTTAAACGCCCAACTCTTGATTTCAGCTCAGGTCATGATCTCACAGTTCATGGGCCCGAGCCTCACATTGGGCTCTGTGCTGACAGTGCTGAGCCTGCTTGGGATATTCATTCATCCATTCTCTCTCTGTCTCTCAAAATAAATAAATTTAAAGACACACCAAGCATTATAACTATATTTGTTCCTATTCACAGGCTTCACAAGTGATGAAGCACAAACATCTCTTTCCCTTTAGAAAGCCAACATGTCTAGCTATCTCGTGGTTTACAGAAAAATGTGAAAGGCCAATACTGGTACCACAAAGAGAAAAACATTGTAGGTGGATGAGAGCTCACATCAACCTAAATTAACACTGCTTTCAGATTCAGATATTTATGGTTTATTTGTTGCGTATATGCGTGCACTTTAATCTTAGAGTGGGACTTCTCTAATCATTTTCATATCCTTATTGACCCAGTGCTCTGTATATGGTAGAAAACTAGAAGTATTTTTTAATAAATTAGAAACTTATTAAAGATGGGCTAGTAGGTGGGATTACACAAAGTTACTGCCTACTGCAAAGTGTTGAAACCCATAAGATTATAAAAGATTAAAAAAAAAAAACAGTTCCTAACATAACAAGTATATTAGTTGAATCCACATAGGGTCCTATGTTTCAGTAGTGAATTCCAGAGCATTCTATCATGGTACAAAGGAAATTAGATTCAAGAATAGCCAAGAGGAGCAGTTAGGGGAAGCAATTTGATTCCAAGTGCAATTCTGTATGAATTACCTTCTCTTAGCATGTATTATAAATCAAATTCTTTTGCCCTATGCACCAATATTTGGTTACATCTTTCAAACTCCCAAAAATACAGAGGTTTTTTTTAATGTTTATTTTTGAAAGAGAGAGACAGAGCATGAGTGGGGGAGGAGCAGAGAGGGAGGGAGACACAGAATCCGAGGCAGGCTCCAGGCTCTGAGCTGTCAGTACAGAGCCCGATGCGGGCCTTGAACCCACCAGCCGCGAGATCATGACCTGAGCCGAAGTCAGGCACCCAACCCACTGAGCCACCCAGGTGCCCCATCAAAAATATGGAGTCTTAGTTCTTTATTAAATTTTACTTGAATGACAACAATATTCCCATTTTACATGTAAATGAACTGCCATATGACCAAAGTGGTTTTACGGTGTTTATTTTATGTAAATTTTAATTATCCAAATATTGCTACTCAATTTTTTTTAGTTATAGATGAAACGTGTTTTCCAAAGCTACACAAGGGATTGATTTCATTAATTGCCTTTCAATGGGACTGTATACAGCCAGTTATCTTGTGAACAAATACTGTATTTTTGGAAATTCCTTTTCCAATCTAGGGCACATACACTTCCTAACTGTTCATATAAATCTACGGAGGAAGGAATGCTTGCACTCGTGTTTCATACTCCCTCAGTTTCTAATCTCCCAAGTGAGGAAAAATTACTCCTAAAGATAGTTATGTAAGTATTATCTGAAAATAAATCTGTGAAAAGCAATATATTTTCCCTTACGATGACTGATCATAGAGGATTTCATTAGAGTAATCTAATGCCTGGGACACATTTGTGTGCTTGTCTGTGTTTTGTTGGTAACCAACTTCCCTAGTCCTCCTTTGTGCCCCATTAACTGCAAATCCAATACTACTTAGCAAGTATTCACATTGGATACAAAGCCAATAAACATAAAAATGAAAAATAATTTTTTTAAAGGTGCCACTTATGACAACAGCAAAACCTCAATCCCTATGAGTAAATCTGAGGAATGACTCATTACACTTAACATTTGGGGGAGGGGATTACAGAAGAGATAAGGAGGGGTGTCTGGGCAGCTCAGTCGGTTAAACGTCCAACTCTGGATTTCAGCTCTAGTCATGATCTCACAGTTTGTGAGATCAAGCCCTGCATCCGGCTCTGTGTTGACAGCTCGTGGTGCCTTCTGGGATTGTGTGTCTCCCTCCCTCTCTGCCCCTCTCTTGTTCACACTCTCTATCCAAATAAATTAAAAAGAAAAAAAAAGTTAAGAAAGTGCAGAATACACTATGCCCAGGTGTTAGGAGATAAGGAGACAGTCCTGTAAAGGTAGAAATTCTCTTCAAATCAGTAAGTTTAATCCAATCCTAACGCAAACACCAGCAGGGTTTCATTTTGTTTTGTATAAATTGACAGACCAACTGTAAAATTTTCAGGGAAATGTAGAAGGCTAAGCACATTGCAGAGTAATTTTGAAGAGCAAAGCTTGAGGTCTTCCACTACCAGTGACAAGGACTTCTGGTAGTAATTAAGCAGTTAAGACTTGAGGGACTCATCCAAGAAATACCTTTCTGTCCAGTGGGGAAAAGACTGGCTTCTCAGTAAGTGGTTGTCACAGGACATCTGGGTGGCTCAGTGGGTTAAGCATCAGACTCTTGATTTCAGCTCAGGTCATGATCTCACGGTCTGTGCATTCAAGCCCCGTATTGGGCTCTGCATTGACAGCATGGACCCTGCTTGGGATTCTCTCACTTCCTCCCTCTTTCCCCCTCTCCCTCCCCTCCTCATCTTTCTCTCGCTCTCAAAGTAAATAAACTTAAAAAAATGGTCATCAGTAGAGGGTGAATTTCATATCCACGTGTAAAAAACAGTATCTAGACCCTCTATCATTCTGGATCTAGAAGTAAAATGAGCAATTTCCTAGAGCCCAACACCAGCTAACATCTTCATGACCTTTGAGTAGGCCAAGCGTTTTCAAACAGAAGAGATTAAAAGTTAAACCATATTAAATTTATGAAATTCTATGCATCAAAAGACACTTTTAGCCACAGAGAAAGGATGATCACCATTCATATACCTAATTAAAGATTGACTTAGAGAATGTATAAAGAAGCCTTATGAATCATTAAGAAAGAGACATAACCCATAGGGGGCAAAAAGGCAATAGGCTTGAAGGGACAATTCTTGGAGAAAGATCAAGAGAACCAATCCGATAAATGTGAAAAGATGCTTAACTTTATTAGATGAAGTCAAATAAAACCTCCATAAGGAGATACCACTATATCACTATAAAGAAAACAGAACATTATTAGCAAGGTTGGAGAACAACAGAGTCCCATACACTGCCCAACACCATGAGTTAGCACATGTATTTTGTCAAACGGTCGCCAGACTCTAAATTGAACAAAGTCATATTCCAGGACACCATACCATTTGTAGGCATACACCCCAAAGGTGTTTGTTTATTCACCTAAGACATGCTAGAATATTCAAAATGACACTATGTGTAATCCTCACAACTAGACATTATATAAATGCCCATCAACAGAAGAAATGCATCAATTATGGTGTATTCACAAAATAAAATGCTGCACAGCAACAAAAAGGAACAGACTCCATGTAGACAACACTTGGATGAAGACAACAAACCTATCCTTGAGTGAAAGAAACTAAAAACAATGCAAGACGTATGGTTCCATTACATAAAGCGCCAAAACACAGGAAAAATTAATAAACGCTGGTTGAAGAGTATGGTTACTTGGGCAACGGGATTTAGGATTCCAAGAGCATGGCCAGTTCTTGCGGGGGTGGATATTCTACTACATGACCCTGAGCTGAAGTTTCAAAAATTCCATTTGTGAGCATTTTCAATTCTGAATGTAGAACATACGCACATTTCCATATGCATATTTTATTTTGTTGAATTGATCAAAAGCCTGAGAACATCTGAGAACGTACGTTGTCTCTTTGGCTAAGAAATTCTCTAAAAATCCTTAATATAAACAAAACTAACAGCATGGTTAAAAGCTTAGGCCTCACTCACATGGATTCATTCCAGAAAATGCAGATTACCAGGTAAAGGAGCAATTTATGTCTCATTTTTTCTCATTAAAAATGGAAATAAATTATTTCCTACCTCATAGATTTATTGTGAGCACTGAATGAATCATACAAGATGCAGTGTCCTACACATGGAATCAAATTTGAGATCTCCTCAGTACTAATACACTATAGATTTTTTAATATTTTTTTAACATTTATTTTTGAGAGAGATAGAGACAGGGTGTGAATGGGGAAGGGGCAGAGAGAGAGAGAGAGAGAGAGACAGACAGACAGACAGACAGACAGACACACACACACACACACAGAATCTGAAGCAGGCTCCAGGCTCTGAGCTATCTGCACAGAGCCCAACATGGGGCTTGAACTCACGGACTGTGAGATAAGGGCCTGAGCTGAAGTCAGACGCTTAACAGACTGAGCCACCCAGGTGCCCCAAAATACACTATAGCTTTATATGAATAGTGTGTGTGTGTGTGTGTGTGTGTGCACACGCGCGCACCTGTAATTAGTTTCCACTCCTGCCGTAAATGAATCCTTAGGATTTATAGGTCTTTTGATCACTGATGCACATTGAATCAATGCCTTCAAGTCTACAAAAACTCCAATTCATTGATGAAATTTATTCACACAAACTTATCGATCAAGTACCATATACCATTGTATGGTTGATCTCCTCTACAATCTGGAAATTGTCAATTGAAACTAATTGTAAACCAACAGGAAAGTGGCACTTTTTAGCTTGTGTTACAGAATTTCATTTATAAGTATTGCTCAAAACAAACAACAACAACAACAAAAAAAAACAAATGCATTTACCAATTGGGACAATAAGAAAATAATCGGCTATATAAATATGTTCATCTATATAAATTACAAAGTATAAACTACACATATACAGTCTAGTGAAATAGACACAAAGTCAGATTCTTCTGGAGATTTTAGCTCCCATACCAAAGATGGGTTTCTATGTCATTTTCCTACCTTCCAGGAAAAGTAAACACAATGAAAGAAATCCCAAGTTATTTTACCATTCTGCCCTCATTTTCTTAGTATTTATAAACTCGGGTGCCTTAAAATTTGCTTTATGAGTAGGTAAGTTTATTCGGCAAGCCCCACACTTTCCTTTTATATGCTTATGACAAGTCTAAACACCCTTCCATTTAACATGCAATATCATCTGCACTGTGTGGACAGTATGTGCATTATGAAAGCCTGGATAGATGAAGAGTAATAAATATATTCCTCATAGAATTGTTACAAAGACCTCACGCGTGTCCAGAGTGGCATGTTCTGCTACAGGTCTTGAGCTCAAAGGACATGAAAGGACACCAGAGAATAAAAAAAACATAGTTGCCAGTGCCCCCGAGGATCTACACAGGAGCACCCACACTTGAGCCTGTGTGAGGTCATGTGCAGGTTCAACGCCATAGTCAGTCTTGATTCCCTGATACACACAGTTCTACAAGTATGCATGCACACATGTAAGAATATATTCTGATTTTGTTAAAAAGTTTTAATGCTTATCAGCAAATTATGGACATTCTCCTTTAAATTACAATTTCATCCAACTCCACTGGGGCAATGTCTCCTATGATTGGCCTTCATTTGTATAAGATGTAGGTAAATAAGAGTACCAGTCTCATGGACATTTTTGTGCTTTTGTAGAGACCACATAAAAATATCTACTTTGTCCTCATGTATATCAAAATTCCAAGGCTGAGAAACTTGCTAGCATAAAATGGTCATTTTCATGCTAAATGCCACATGTGTGGGCACAGGAGAAATTTTTATGACCAACTCATTTCAAATTGTAGGATGCTTAGACATTAAAATATTCACTTACTGATGTTCTATTTATAACAAGACTTGATCTTCCGAATGGATATGGTTTTGTTTCTTTGTGAATTTCATGGAGTAAAAATGGGATCCAAAATTTACTCTTTTTGGTCTGGTACTAGTTAAACTAGACATGTTGAAGGAGAGGTGAATAGAATGTGTTCCCTGCACACCAGAGACTGAGCAGTGGACCCAGTGTGTAGACATTGGTTAATGATGTGGAAGATTCTCTGTGGCAAAGAATTCTTGCCTAGCTTGCCTGTGGTTCCAAGGATTTGGGCATTCACTCAACAACTTACTAGACATCCAGTATTTGCCAGGCACCATGTAGACACTAGAAATAGAGGTGAACAAGGGAGATATCATACTTATCCTTCTAATGGAGAATACAGGTGAGAAAGCAGGCAATTACACTGTCCTATCACAAATGCCATTTGAAGTTTGAAGCAAGTCATACCAGCTTTGGAGGGTTAAGTGTGCACAAGAGATTTTGTGGTTGGGAAACTGAGTTAGGAATGAATGTGGACAATATTGTGATGAGTGTCTGTATCAATGCTGGAGAGGGTCTTGAGGTGAGTCAAAGGTAGTTCTGATGGGGTCTACGGTACCTTCCTTAAAGATAAACAGAAAATCAGCTTTGGAGAGGGGACACACAAAGAGGTTTGGAGGGCTGGGAAGCCAGACTGCAGGACTTGAACTCAAGAACCAGAAAAGGGGGAGTGCTGAAGGCACCAGAGCAAGCAGCGACACTGATTGGAACTCCCATGTACGTAGGATTCCCAGTGGGGTCCTGGAGAGCAGCAGGGGGAGTGAGGCCAGGGAGGCAGAGGATGAAGGGAGCCCACACAACAGGACTGTCAGAGAACAAAGAGCTGACATGGGTCATCTAGAGGGACAGCAGCTTCAGAATATGGTGGCAAATGTGCACAAGGTGGGAAAAGAAGAAAATTGGATTTCTGGTTAGGTGCTGGGGATGGTTGCTAATGGTATGACCAGCATGTTTGGGAAGACATAATGGATTTGATAGCTGTTCAGCAGGGTATAGGGAGTGCCCATTGATAAAGCTTACATTAATCTATTAAATGAAACACAACTTAATATATCCCAAGGCAAGTGAAATTATATGTGTGGTTTCCTTGACTATATCCTGTTCCTGAAGCAAATAGCTTCCAGTATACAACTAATACAGACACTAAGGTTTATTAGGAGGTATGAACATGCAAGAAAAATGAAAGATTCCTCTGGGAGACCATCTTAACAGCATGCACAGAAAAATCCTGAGAAGCCATTAGAATCAGGCAGGTGTGTGAGTTATAGAATCAATCTGACCTTTGTCAGGGGTTTGTCAGTATTTATTGGCACCCTAGTGACATTTATATTGTTCAATGAAAATATAAAAGCTTGAAGCTGCCAATGGAATGGTTATAAGGACAATATCCGATCTCAGGATGCTATAAATTATGTGAACAGAGCTGAAGTACAAATTTCTACTGTTCTCAAAGATGAAAACCTTCTGAGAAACATCTCTCCAGAGTCTGCTGTATCATCAGAGAAATGAGGGAAGAAAGGATTTACTTCACCTATCACTGCCATCACGTAGACTATTATCTGGAGTCTCAATTTGCCACAAACATGTCCATGGTCTCCATTTACTAATTGTATCTTCACTGGCTTTCTCTTCTCTATTCTTTGTTACCCCTCCTTTTTTGCAAATTCATGCAAGTACATGTGTTCATGTATTTGCATCACACACCAACACCCCCCCCCACACACACACACACATACATTGAAATAAATGTATTTCATGGCTAAGAGCAGACTTTCTGAAATCAACCATATGGTATTTCTGATCTGACAGAATTTCTATCAACAGAACAATTTGCTTTTACGTTTTTAAATTCTAGTTAACGTAGTGTGATATCAGTTTCAGGTGTACAATATAGTGATTCGATGAGCACCCAGTGCTCATCACAACAGGTGCCCTCCTTAATCCCCATCACCTATTTCCCCCAGCACCCCCCCACACACACACCTCCCCCCTGGTAACCATCAGTTTATTCTTAGAGTTAGGAGAATGTCTCTTGGTTTGCCTCTTTTTTCCCCTTTTGTTCATTTGGTTTGTTTCTTAAATTCCACATAGAAGTGTAATCATATTGTATTGGTCTGACTTCTTTTGCTTAGCTTTGCTTGACATCCTGAATTGGTGTTTTCAGTTTTCTATGAGGTTTGTTACTTCTCTGTGAATCACTACAAAAGTAACAAGTCATAACTTAAGCTGTTAACAAACTTTTTAATCAAAGTAAAGCACCATTGATATAATTTTAATTATTTAAAAAACCTATCATGGTCAGTTATTGGTTTGCTAAACATGATAGCAGTAATTTAGAAGGTCATCCGTTCAAGATTTTCCTTTTATGGAGCCAGATGGTAATTATTTTAGGTAATTACCTACATATTCTGTCACTACTCAGTGCTTCTATTGGTATGTGGAAACATCAATGACAACACATTCACAACTAAGTGTGGTTGTATTCCAGTAAAACTTTACAAAAACCGGTGGGGAAAAATTGGCAAGGCTCTTGTTTATGGACTCCTGAGACAGACCTTGTAATAAATTATTAAGAATCATCTGTATGTGACACCCTTGCTAAACCCTTAATCTGGTGCCTTTTAGGTAGTGATCATTCCTGTTCTCCAGAGGTGGCTACAATTTAGGAAGGTGAGGAGATTTTACCAAGATTACATAAATAGAGAATAGAATTGGAATTTGAACCTCGTGCTAACTCCAGTGTCTGCCCCCAGTGGCTAAACTCTGACTCAATCCATACTGATTCACTAAGCATTAACACAGCCAATAATCCAGTCACCATATCACTTCTCGGGTTCTATTAGACTCTGGAGGCATTAAAACCGTCTTCAGTGGACCCGACTAAGGAAAAATTCATTTGCTAACTTTCAGGAAAGCCCTGAGCATTCCCAAGAGCGAGGACTGTAGGCACCTTTCAAATTCTACCCTAAACATTTTCTCATCTATTCTTAGGACACAATTCCACTCAAGCCGAGTATCTGTTAGAAATTCAACACTTTACCAAAACTATACTGAGTGGGTGAAGTTGAAGGCATTCTTAGAGAACGTTCCAGACACTGGAAGTGTTTGAGCTCCCAAAGGTGCTTATCAACAAGGAACAGCTGACTGTGGGGAAATCAAGGTCCTTGTGCCTGCGGAGTAATAGAGCCACCTGGGAGACCCACAGGGCAGCCTTCTTCCACTGCCAGGTGATCCTTTTCAGGACAAAAATAGAGTAATGGTTCTTTCTAGATGCATCCAAGGACATGCTATTTTGTCTGAAACATCCGTGAATATTAGGTATTGTATTCACAGAATTAGAATTTAGTTCTAGACCCTGGTTTCTCATCTCTGGCTGCACATTAAAGTCACCTGGTAGTATTTAAGGACTTCCAAGACCCAGACCTTCTCCTGAACCAATTAAATCAGAGTCTCTGTAGGGCTGGGCAAAGAAAAGCAAAGCTCCCCAAGTAACTCTAACATGAATATAGAGTTCAGAGCACTTCTGTTGACCTGGAGTTAAGATCCATTATCTTTGTCCCTGAGGAAAAGAGTCACTAGAGATTTTGCAGGAAACAGCTTTGACTCCAGGAGAAGACTGGAGCTAGTGACCCAGGCCAGTACATGAACTGGGTGTGTGGTGTTAGGAAAGTCTTTTGTGTTTCTATGCCTCAGTTCCTTACATATGCAAAAAGAACTTGGAAACGTCAAGTCTTCTTCATGCTTCCATGGGGCGATGAGTGAACAAAGAACCCACTTAGCAAAAATTACAGTTTGGAAATAGTGCTGTCGATAACAGGATAAATTTGAGGGGAAAAAATAGTGCCTTCAGAATTTTTATCTGATTGGGACAGAAGCCTAGCTTCTGGCAAAGAAACTGAAAGCCCAAAAGAGATTTAGGATACAGTTATTATTCTGCACTGTTGTACAATTAAAAACAAATTGACCTTTATCTAAACAGGGTAACATGAACAGCAAACATTATTTGTGTAAAATATTTACCATACCGTAAGGTATTTTTTTTTAACAGACTTAATCTGAAACTTCAAATCAGAGCCTAAAGATTAAGTTAGGGGTCCTGAGGAAAATGTGCTCATCTGCTAAATATACCCACATACAAATGCCTTGTTAACACAAACCTGACAAGTTGATCTTCAAGCAAAGACTTTGTATCCAAATTCAAAGCATAGTGATTACTCAGTTGGGTGAACTGTCAACAATCTGGATAGATAAGCTTATTTCATCCTATACCAAAACCTTTGTTGTTGTTTTTTTTTTACCTTAATGCAATGTTCATGTGCAAAATGCATAATTAAAAAGGAGTGTCATTTAGGAGATGATTATCGACGAGTGCAGATGAAACACAAGGTGCTTTACTAGTTCTCCCTCCTGACCTTGCCAGGACTCCTGTTGTATCAAGTGCCCAGCTGGAGAAAGCGGAGCTAATAATGGCCCAGCTGCATCATCTAACAGTATCTTTGTGATACAAGCAAGGTCAAGTGCTCTATCATGTAGCGTATTAATCTCACTGTGCACAGAAGGGGTGGGGGGGCTGCTGGGATGTGATTTCTAGCTGGAGAGCCTATGGAGGTCCAGGCTATGGGATGGTGAGTGGGAGTGTCCAAGGTGAAATGAATAGTACGTCTACAAGGAGCTGAAAAGGATGGCCTGGAAATAATGCCTATGCTTGTGAATGTGTAATATTTTCAATGATCTTCAATATAAATAGTTTTACCATAATAAAAGCGTATCTTTACATCATTTAGGCATGCATATACATTACTAATTGCATTGTCCTTGAAACGTCTATTTCTTATGACCAAAATCCCTTGTAAATCCAGCTGCCACAATTACTATAATTCCATACAACTGTAACAGAGCTTAATATGCCAAATATAGATTTCATCTGTAGATCACCAATGTATTAGAAGTTTGACTTCTAATAATTCAAGACCCAAAAATCAAGGTCTCGAGAGTAGCAACGAAGACTGTTGTTAAGGTGTTTTCTCCGAGAGATTTGTAAACAATGATAAAGCAACCAGTGAATAAAAAAATTGGAGAGGGTTATTAGATGTTGATCTTCTAGAAATCCATAGCCTATAATTTCAGAAGTAGAAGTAAAACCCTACCATATTTTATGCTATTGAAAAATTTTTTTTCTAAGTAATTAGCAAATGCTCCTTACCTATCAAAAGAAATGCATTTAGACTATAAATTCACACAGATGAAAGTCTGAAAAGGATTGGGATACTGTTTCTAATGTGGCCCTACCATGTACAAAAGCAGACTCAACATTATTGTCAACACATGGCCGTAAGGGTAGAGGTATCGGATACTCATCTGTCGTGAAGTCTTCAGGAATATAGACAACAAGGAAATAAAAACAAAATCTCTGAAGTCAAAGGCACTGAAATCCAAAAATTCCTTCTGAATCACTATTATTTCATTGTCTGTAGTGTGGCTTCAGGGTCAATGCAATAATTTAACAATACAGGTTTATAAGTTATTGAATAGATGGATCAGATCTTCCTTTGGAGCATTTTGATAGTAATATATTGGAAGGATAGAGTTTCACTTTTGGTAAAAGACGAACAATCTTACCGGTCCAATTTGCAAAGAAACATCAGCCAGTTCACTGGATGTTACAATTAACCTGCTGGGAAATCTTAGTGATAGGGAAAACTGCACCCACTACTTCACCAGATGCCTCTTGTTCACTTACCATTGGGCAGACCCTCAGCTAGACAACGGAAAACAGAGACAGATAGAAACTTGGTCCCACCCTCGAGGAGCTCCAGGTGTCTTTCTTGGAGAAGACACACGATTCCAATTTAGTGGGAGGCGTTTGAAGGGGGAGGACATGGTAGAAACAGCTGGGGGCCCCGTGGAGAGAGGCCGCTGTGAAGGCGTCCTGACTACACTCCCAGAGATTGAGGTCCACGGGGGGCACAGATGACGAGGAAGTTTTACACCCAGGGAGGTGTCGGAATTCTTACTGTCCAAGAGAGAGCCTGCTCCAGAGGGGACAGAGGATCCGTCTCTAGGGCAGAGCGGTTTGGGAAACGAACTAGAAAGGCCCTTTGTGACAAGATGGAGAGTGGCGTTCTATCCCACATTAGCAGGTAAGGGCCCTGCACGGCAGCAGCACCCTGGGGCTGCCACAGCCAGTGCTCTCGGAATGGAGGGCTTCAACAATAGGAAAATATTTATTCACGGCTCGGAAGGCTGGCAGTCTAAGATCACGTTATCAGAAGGCTTGCTTTCTCCTACCTCCTGGGCTTCCCGAGAGCCGCCTCCTCCCTGGTCCCGACGGGGCCTCTTCCTCAGGCACGCTTACTGCCTGGTGCTTCTTCCTGATCTTATAAGGGCAGCCGTCCTACCAGATTTGGCCCCACCCCCCTGACCTCTTTCTAACTCCGTTCCCCCCTTAAAGGCTCCATCTCCAAATACAGTCACGTTGGGGGCTCCAACCCCTAATTTTGAGGAAACACAACTCAGTCCATTAGAGGGATCACTATAGGGTTTTACGTAAATGAGAATTTTAGGAACATGACTTTGAATGTGGTGCAAAAAGTGGAATGGAGAGAAGAATATTATCAGGTGCATTTAACAGAGAAAAGTAGAGCCCCTTTCCTGACGATCAAAGGTGATGGGTAGGCAGAATGTTCTGTGTTCAACTTTTCTTTCCCCATGCTTACAGCCTCACTCCCAACTTGTACTGGAGCTGAGTAAGTTGTGGCATAAGGAAAATATGCAGAACATAAAGGTCAGAGCCTTTATGGAGGTCCTACCTTCATGCAGGGCTGCAAAAGCCCTGCCAACACCTGGGATTCACCTGATCCCCCTGAGTCCCTTGTTCCATCCCCGGGGTGACCCAGGGTGTCCACAGTGGCGCCACCCATTTGTGTCCTTCTCTGAGAAACCACACAGGTGTGGTTGAGTTCCAAATCTCCACAGAAATAATATTATATCAAAGGCATTTCTGATGGGACCCTACCAGCTGGTATTCAGTGGACACTTCTATGGGTGCTGAGAATTCATGTACCTGAATTTCCAAACACTGATGAACTTGCACATTGCCCACCAACTGTTCTGATTGTGGGGCCGGTCCAGAGTAGAGAGTCTCAGCTTCCTAACTCAGATAGGACGGGGCACTTCACATCTCTGCAATTAAAATAACGTTGATCAAAAAATTAAAAACAGAATTACCCTGAGACTCAGCAATTGCACTACTAGGTAATTACCCAGAGGATACAAAAATGCTGATATGAAGGGGCACATGCACCCCAATGTTTATAGCAGTGCTCCCAACAATAGCCAAATTAGGGTAAGAGCCCAAATGGCCATTGGCTGGCAAATGGATAAAGAAGATGTGGTGTGTATGTGTGTGTGAGTGTATATAATGGAATATCACTCAGTGATCAAAAAGAATGAAATCTTGCCATTTGCAATGACATGGATGAAACTAGAGTGTATTATGCTAAGTGAAATAAGTCAACAGAGAAAGACACATACATGATTTCATTCATATGTGGAATTTAGGAAACACAATAGATGGACATAGAGGAAAGGAAGGAAAAATAAGATCAAATAGAGAGGGAGGAAAACCATAAGAGACTCCTAAATACAGAGAACAAACTAAGGGTTGATTGAGGGAAGATGACTGGGGGGATGGGCTAGATGGGTGATGGGCATTGAGGAGAGCACCTGTTGGGATGAGCACTGGGTGTTACACGTAATCGATGAATCACTGGGTTCTACTCCTGAAATCAATAAATACCACAATGTGTGTTAACTAACTTGAATTTAAATAAATAAGTGTAAAAAAATAAAATTTATCTCTCAAAGGATAGAATAATACCTAACTCACAGGGAATTTTGAATAAATATTACATGAAATAGAGCATGTGGCGTATTTCCCCGTCCCAGAAAATGAAGCGTGTTTTCAACCCCTAAGTTTTACTCCAGATGAGTCTTGCCTCAGAGAGCACTTGAAGGAACACGTTAGGAGCATTTTCCAAAGAGAAGGAATATCTGATGCCTATAGTGATGCAAGGTTTTTGTCTTGAGTCTTTCCAGGGACTAAAACACTACAATGTCGAGTGTGTGGTTTATGAAAAAAATGTTCATATTCACAGAGTGGCAGAAAAGAAACTTTTCCTAAGTGTCTGATATGGACTAAATGCTGTGATATAATTCTCCCGACAACATGCAAAATTGATGTCATGAACATTTTCCAGGTGAGGAAAATGAAGTCCTCTCAACGAGTGAGCAGGTTTTTGAAGCTACGTCTCTTGGATTCCATAACCCATGAACTTTCCACTGTACCTTCCCACCCCCAAAACTAGCCTCCAAGTCACACAATTCTGACCTGAGATGGAATCACAGCTCTTTAAGTTCATAACTATGTGATTAGGGCACATGAGTGATTTCCATAAGCCTTAATGGCCTCATCTGCAAACCTATTCGAAGGTGCTCAGTGCAGGTTAGCTATTGGTATATTTATTATTTCGGTATAAATTTTACAAAATTGTCAGAATGCCAAGCTCTGAAGAAATATTTGATTATTTTCCAATTAGTTTCCAAAAGCATATCAATTATTTTGATAATAGTACATGATAGTATTAGTAATATGAGAGCAAAAAAGGAAAAAAAAATATAGAGGCTGGTCACATTTCGGTAAGGTTTTATCATATACATGCTGAGAAGTCCTTCTTTACATTAAGGCAATTCAGATTAAACACACACACACACACACACACACACACACACACACACACACAAGATAACATTAGTAAGTGAAAGGTAACAGCCCAAAATATACAATGTCTTTACAGTGCTTAGAATGGGCAGTTACATTTTATAAGGTTAAACCAAATAGTTGAGGTCAAACATTTACTCGGATACCTGAACATTCAATAATCCAGCACCCCAGCTACACATCACTCACCCGTAATTGCTAAAGAGAAAAAACTGTCTTCAACCTCCCTCTTCAAGAAGATGTGTGGGAGAAGATTCTACACTTTTTATATCTTAGCATTTACCTACACAAATCATTAGAGAAATGTTTCCCCCAAAGCTAGCGAATCGTAGGCTTCAGATCCAGTCACTCGCACAGACCCTTTCTAGCCCTGGAAGCTGCCCTCTCCGAGTGTGCACCTAGGATCCTGTGGTTGGAGGATTTTGCAAAATAAGAGACTTTGCATATGAATGGTGAAGACTGCTCTCCCCACTCCATTTTTTCCTCACTTTCACGTATAGCTGAGTTGTCACTAGTCCTCCTAAGATAATTCCTGTGCAACCTCAGCTCGATCCTGGCACACAGTGCCGACCACAGGAGTTCTAGAGCGAGGATGTGCTCTAAGTGACAGACACTGGAAGAAGGTAAGCCATGGGCATGAGAAAACAGTTGTTGATATGGATAGAGACAGATGCTACTCAGTGAAAGTAACTCGATGGAAGCTTTCCCAAGTAACAACGCGCATGACGTCACCAAAATGTGTCGTCACACTCACCTACAACTTGCCAATATGAGTGATACTTATAAAACAAGTTTGAAAAAGTATTTGACTAAGAGTATCCCAGATGATCATTCTGTTGTCTCTACCAAAAAGTATTACAAAATCATAGGATCACATGAAGAGGTGATCAATCTGCCAAAGCTGTAGAAAAATACCTGTTATAGGATTTATCAGAGGTAAAAGGACTACTAGGCCACTTTGTTTTCAGATTCCCACCCCCCCACCCCCAATATTTCTGATGGTTATAGAATTGTTCAGCATTGGAAACAGATGTAACTTGTGATTTCTTGCCTAATTCTTAAAAATGTCAATTTTAAACTTAATATAATATTCATAATTTTGTATCTTTATTCGGTAGAGGGTCACCCAAATCGTATGACCTTTAGACTTGGCAAGACCTAAATCAGCCTCTGGAAACTATTATGACAGTTTGATATCTTGTTCTAAAGTTTTATTTAAAAAAAAAAAAAAGTAAAACCCTCACATTTATTAAAATGTTTTCCGTTACAAATGAAATTCAAGAATATTCGAAAAGGAGAGGCATACACCCATCTTCTACTTCCTATGCCTTGTGTCTTGCTTCCTTCACATCCCACCCCCTGTAAACTTCACTCTGGGTTTTCTCTGCTTT
Source organism: Acinonyx jubatus (assembly GCF_027475565.1). Lineage (NCBI taxonomy): Eukaryota > Metazoa > Chordata > Mammalia > Carnivora > Felidae > Acinonyx > Acinonyx jubatus. The sequence continues at coordinate 3,086,750 of NC_069382.1, read as the reverse complement.
TGGCAGCAACTAGATATTACAGTGCCATCGGCGAAATATCTCTTATGGCTGTGACATTCATGAAGACCAGCATACGTTTAAGTTTGTCTGATTAAAAGAAAACAATTTTTGCACTACCTTGAGCCCTCAATTACAGAACTGCAGATAGCTTTAAAATTATCTAATTAAAAAAATTCTAAGACATTTTCCTCAAAAATATTCACTTAAAATAGTTTTTCCACTGTCCATTGATTTGTTGTCTGGCATTGGGCGATTTACAGGAAAATAAATGCTCCGAGATACGGCTAAAGTAAGTGTTCGGTGTTACTGCTAACAAGAGTCTAATTGAAAACTGCATTGATCCTTTTTTCCACCTCCAACTATATGAATTCCTTTCTTGATTAACTGGAATTACCAGGGAAGTCTTCTACCTCCACACCACAATTAGAGCCGCATATGGGTGTTAAATATCTAGGTGCCCTAATTTAGATTCACTGACAATGTTTGCTCTGGTTCTGGTAAAAACAGCATTATTTTACACCTGTCTTATAAATCCTAAAAGATTATAGTGTCTTAGGAGCATTAAAAATTGAACTATATAGGTGACTTAAGTTCCAATATGATGAGGAGACTAATTAGAAAAATCAATCATGAAATGTCCATTTGGCTTGAGACCAGCTTGACAGAGGCCATTTGAAAGGCATTTGCAAGCTGAATGCTGTTCAGGCCAAGTATAACTGTGGTCATCGTAATTGCATATTCAACAGCTTACTCACATATTGATTAGAGATAATTCATGAATCATCTAGATTTGAGGCTTCACCTCAAAATCACAAACTTGAAGACACCAATAAATATTTCCTGTATACTAAGAAAATGAGTTTTAATCAAAATAATTGATTTTTTAATCATAATTGTGGCTCACCACAACACAGAGTTAGAATGTCCACTGCATACTATTGGTTTATAAAGTAAACTTGAGTAGTAATTGATTAACATAGATTTCGTGCTTTAAATTATGACTGAGAAGATTTATCACCCAAGGGAATGTCTTATTTTACACAGTAGATGAGATACTATGTGATAGTGTTTATGTTTGTCCCTGGTAATACAATAGTATAGATCTACAAAATTTAAATATCAGTAGACAAAAAATAGAAAAATCAATGTTATTAGCCCTACTATTAATTTAGGTGTACCTGCTCTTGTGAAATATTTAGAAGGACATAAACGTATTTAATATTTATATGCATGGAATTATGGACTTATATTTCTCTTTTTAAGTTTATTTTGAGAGAGAGAGCATGCGTGTGGTGTGACCAGGGGCGGGGCAGAGAGAGAGGGAGGGAGAGAATTCCAAGCAGGCCCTACACTGTCAGCACAGAGCCCTTTGTGGGGCCCAATCCCATGAACCCTGAGATCATGACCTGAGCCAAAAACTGAGAGTTGGATGCTTGACTGATTAAGCCACCTAGGAACCCCTATGGACTTCTATTTCTAATGCCTGGATGCATCTTACTTTTAAAGTTGTCCTGATAAATTCTCAAAGAGGGGAACGATCGTATGTACAATGTTCTATGCACATATTTCTAGTTTAAGACTTTGCATTTAGCTTCTAACTTATCCATTTATGTGTTTGTTCTTTCACTTATTTATTTATCCAGAATGTACTTCTCAACTAATACTACAGTGTTAATTTTTCACACTCAAAATGTGGAAGTCGAGGAGCCACACATCAGACACTCATTAGAAACATGGACTCTCAGATCCCTGCCCCCACCCCGTGCCACCCCCCGCAGATATATTGATTCAGAATTAGTAGTTTCACAATATCCCCAATGGCTGTGTTAGAGAAGGTTCTGGTCAGAAAAACATTGTTCTGAACGGAGTGTTTTAGGTCACACTGGTAAAAGGTGAACCCTTTCATGCCCTTGTGGTACTGGTTCACATTTACTGAAGCACGACTGGTTCTAGAAAAAGAAAGGCATGACGAACCAGGGAACTGAGGACTAACTAGCGATTTCCAATGAGACTTACTATGGTTTATAACTTCCCAACATGCTCACCACCGCTCCAGTATTTGGGTCCCATTCAATTTAATCAATAATATGCCTAAGAAACAACTAATAGGTTATCTTGAAATCTGTAAGGAAAAAAAAAATCTACCAATTCTATAGCCTTCATGAAGTTGACAAAAGTGCTTGAATCAATGCTTTTAAAACCTGTATCTGTCTTTGAATGAGACTACCCTGGCTTCTGGGGCGAGGGGGGAGGGGGATGCATAAACTGATTTGTAGAAGTTTATATACCCCTTTTTCCAAATTAGCAATGTTTTAAAGGACTAAGAAATACTGAAGATAGTGATCGCTCTACAGTGGAGGAAAGCCTATAAAGATTCTGAAACATTGAAAACACAGGCCAGGACAGAAAACAAATGGAATAAAATGCTACCAAATGCATATTGAAAAATTCTAGATTCTCTAGTTGTAAAAAATGAGAAGTAGAAACTAGTTTCAAAAAAAAAAAAGCAGAAAAATAGATGGAGACAGCATGTAAATGAGCCTGAAGGACTGGTGTCAGCATGGCATGGAGTTTGAACCAGGACTGTTTCATTTGCCTATTACTTACTTCGTTCTGACATCCGGCTCTCTGGTAATATAACAGCTATCTCATAAATAACTCCGTCCACATTGCTAATGAAGACTGCTTGACCTCTCATCCCGTGTGGTGCTTTCTGCTGGCCATCGATCTGGAGCAAGGTCACCTCTCTCTGGATCTAATTTGCCTCCTTGGTGAAATGGTCTCATTACGCTGGAAACTTCCTAATGTACCTCTCATGCTGGGGGTATTCATGAGAGCCTCGGAATCACAGAGACCCTAAAGCACAGCCGCTAATTTTAAAGCTGTAGTTGACATTTCAACAAGGTGAGGCTAGAAGAATGGCAGCAGGAAGTTGTCAAAACAACCAGAAAGTTCAAGGACACTTACCTGGAGACAGTGGTTGCTTCACGCCTGGTGATGCAGATTATCTACACTTCACAATATCCACAATATCTACATGATGAGAGTTATTATGTGCGAGGGGCAACCAAATACGTGGATCAGGGTTCTCTCGTCACCAATAAGCTCTAACAGTGTTTTAACCTCTTGTAAAACAACCAAAAATTCTCAAGGATCCATGGGCTGATTAGTTTGTTGTTCAAATTATGATTTTAAAATCACACAATTATAAAATTAGAAACGCTTACAGCCTGTATACAACTACAAAAAAATGCCAACAAATTAAATGCATACGGAATTATATAAATGAGAATTTCTGAAAACATCAATTAGTGTGATGAATTTCAGTAACAAATTGCCACTCAAAATGGACTCTTTCGGCACAAATCATCATCATTAATAATATTATTATCACTATCAATATCCTTTAACATGTCCACGATACTCTGATGAAGCACTATTAAAAACCATGGCAAAAATATCTTCTGTAGGAAACACTGATATAATTTACCTTCCTTTGGCTCCAATGGGTCAAGTTCACTTGCACCTTTTTCTCATTAGCCTGGGGATATTACGGTAGTGCTACTTATAGCCGATGGAATCTTAAACACAATGCAAAGAAGGTGGCCATGCTGATAATACAGTATTTGCTTACACAGCGTTATATAATCATAAAAACACAAAATTAGAACCAAGGCACAGAGAACTAGAGACTCCTAAGAGGTCTTCAGATCCCAATTTGAGATTGCTGTTCTCATTGTACTTGGAAGCAACACATATAAAGACATATGCTACGATCATCGTAACACCCACTGTCTCACAGGGTAGCAGCTGGGACAGACTGGGGCAACTGTGACTCACCAATTTCCCCACACCATCCAGCTACAAGCTTATAAACCTGGAAAATGTCTCTTATATATGGAAGACATAAAGATCAGATAAAACTTCAGGAACAGGCAGAAGTACAAATGATAACCCATCATTTGAAAATTGGAAGTGCAGACAATCAGATGTCATTTAATCCACATGGAGTAAATTACCTGTTGTGTGTCATAGCTTGTTGTTTAAAGTAAGAACTGTCACTAACCAAAGGTCAATGTGGCACCTTAAAATATAGGACATATCAGCTAGTTTGAATAATATTGTAGCTTAGCATTGTAACTGTACTAAACATAATATTCCAGAGAGTGCTTTGGGGTCTGTAGAGTCTCTAGGTTATCACAATAAATATAAATCTTTGCTTCAGTAAAATGTGCAGATAGAAAAACCTGCATAAGACCGTTTATTCATTCAAAGGTGCACCCGTACATCATTTCGAATCCACAAGTTCTCTTAGCAATTGTCGATTTGTCTTTCTCTCTTTTTAATGTTTATTCATGTTTGAGACAGAGACAGAGAGTACGTGCATATGTGCACAAGTGGGGGAGGGGCAGAGAAGGAGGGTGACAGAGGATCCGAAGCAGGCTCTGTGCTGTCAGCACAGAGCCCGATGTGGAGCTCGAACCCACAAACTGTGAGATCGTGACCTGAGCCAAAGTCAGACGCTTAATTGAGTCAGCTGGGCGCCTCAGTTTGTTTGTCTCTCAGAGTTCATAATGGACAGTTGCATGAATTCTTGGGCAGAAAAACCTGAATGTTGTGTTGCAATTGAACCCTTATATCAAAATGAGAAAGGAGGCTTTCTCTAAGATATTCATACCTTCCTGGGTTCAACCGGTGGATCATCAAATATTTATTCATTGCTCAGGACGGAGTTGATGGACCAATGCACCGGTGGCCACCGCTGGAGACTCAGTGACACAATCTGTGTCGACTTTCCTTTCCCCTCCTACCCTACCACACTTAATTGCATTTTGCATTTCTTTTTGCCCAGAGATTTGTACAAGCTATAGAACCGTCATTTTCCTGTCTCTTTGTGTCTCTAAAATCAGCCTGCCTGACCACATTGTGGAAATATGAGTAAGACAGATGTTATAGAGCAACCATCAACAATTGGGCAGCATTCCTAATACTAAAGTGAAGAATCGTCCTTCTAATACTTGAGCTTTTCCAACCTGTGTTTTTCAGGTCACTGACAAGCCCCCTGACTCCTGCCCAGCAACCAGAGTTTTCAGAGTGGCTCTTTCCTGGGTCCATGCACTGCCCCCTTTTTTACCATCAGCTGCTGTTCCTCAATCCACACTACCCAGAAAGGAGTTTTAAGACTGAATCTTAGCTTTTCCATTTACAAAAATGTGTGATCGGGAGCAAATTATTCTATCCCTCTAAGGCACAATTTTCTTATCAAATAAAGTGGAGCGCTATCTACTTTGCAAAGTTTTATGAGTATTAAATTACATTATGCACTACCTGGCCCATTTGAGAAATTGAATAAATAGTAGCTATATCCAACCTTCCTTCCGTGTATCCATCCACTAATAAGAATAAACATTCTTATCCAAACTACTTATTTTTACTCTCATTTTCCACAATTGGTACCACACAATATGCTTCTTTGGTTCACTATTAGTTTCTTTTGGTTTGAAGCTGGAACCTGGAAAACTCTATGGTACACCTGCACCGCTGACAGGCACCTGTTTTTCCAGGCGTGGCCTAAATGTCACTGCCTGCAGCGTCGCTTTCTTTACAGATGTCATGTCTTCACTCTGAAATCTTACATTACTTTTGTTTATGACACTTTTAGAGAATGAAGGAGTTCTGCCTTGCATTAGATTTGTATAAATATTTGGTCTACTTTGCACCAGTATGTGTTTCTAGGGAACCAGAATTATGGCTCATTTTGGAACCCCATAGGCATAGTAAGAGCTGAATTACGATATAGATTAACGCTGTCCTTCCTTCCCAAACGGATTCTAAGTCCTTTCAGGAAGGATGCTGTTCGCTGCCATGTGACCCAGTCCATTGCCAGCAATCTGAAGTCTCCTCCTATGTTGTGGTTATGATTATTATTATGGGCCTACGCCAGTGATTGTGTCTAGCCATGTCTCCCATGATTTAAGTAAAACACAGATTTTAAACCAGTCATTCAGACTTGAAGCCTGAGATCGAGCATTTCTGAGAAGCTCACTGGTGAGGCCAGCTCTGCCTTTGTGAAGCTCACCTGGAGGATGAGGAATTCAATTATTTTTAATATCTGACCTTTGATGTCAATGAAAAGAGGTGTGGAGCTGCATGTAGGATGTCCCTGAACCAGGATTTGTGCCAAAGATTGACTTTCTCTGTGTTTACTCTACCACAAAGCCAATATCCACCTAAATCTCTGTGGGGGCGCTGGCACAATCTCCTTGATATTTTGTAAGAGATTAACAGAGTCCCTCTGTTTAAATAATTATCAGTAAAAGGTAAAGATATAGCCAATGTGTTCCTGAAAACAACCCATCCTTCTCCATGATATGAATGTTTTTTTTTTTCCCACCTATGGAGAAGTATATTTAGATTACATTCTTTTATACACAAGGAGAGGAAGGTATCCACTCAATACCAAAAAAGATTAATAAAATCTACCCGAGTTTAAATCCAACATAGCAAATAGTGTTGGTCACCTGAACAAAGTTCTCTCGAGACTTCGTTAGCAGCTGTGAGCAGTGACATGGCTTCAACTAACCAGGCAGGTGACATAAAGTCACTGTACAATGTAATGTCCCACCAAAGACTGACAGGATGCCTATCACCCCCCAAAAGTCAGTACATGATGCATCTTCAGGGACTACCCGGCGGGTCTCCACATTCCTCATTCACCAGCATCCCTCAAAGCCTCACGAAAGTACAGAGTATGCACCCCACTCCCAGAGTTTCCGATTCAGCTTGGCTGGGAGTGTGCGTTTCCAATAGGCTCCCGGGTTGTATTCCTTCTGCTGGACCAGGGGCCACGTGCTGGGTGATCTCCTTACCTACACACAAGTCCACGGGAATGATAGGGTCATGGCAAAGTTGGATTTTGATTATGTCACTCTCTTGTGCAGAATTCTTCAATGGACTCTTCTTTAGTAAATAAAGTCCAAGCACCTTGTCCTGCTTAAGCTCTTCTCTGACTTTGGACTCTCTCTCTCTCTAATATTATATATATTATATATATATATATATATATATATATATATATATCGCATTATATATATTATATATGCATTATATATTATAATTGTTATATTATATATTAATATATATTATAGTCATATATAATTATTATATCATATATTAATATATAATATAATTATATATGTGAGTGTGTGTATGTATATACATATATATATATGTATATATATATCTGCAAACATGCTTGTCCATTTTTTTTCAATCCTGTTCCTTCACCGGATGGTTATTATGTCTGAAGGCTCCTGTTTTTGTCTGTCTCTCCACGCCCTACCTGTTGGGGGAAGGTGAGGGGATTCACATTCTCTCCCTTTGCTTCTCCCAAAGCTAACTTCAGAGCTCCCACACTCTAGGCACACCATTCAAGCATCATCCTATAGGCATTGCTGATGGGAGGCATTCTAAGTAAATTGTAAATAATTATCTTGACTCGGGCAGTAAATGCCCTGGCATAACGTTGCAACGTGGATCTGCTTCAAATCAACTGTTGCAAGAATAAAAAGTATGACACATCGATTTGGCATACTAACTAATTCAAAATCCCAAGGTATACCTTCATCATCTACTGCATAGTCTAAATATATCATGTGGAACATTTAATAAATTTTCACCAAATATGAGAGAGGAATGCTTAATACTTTAGAAAGCCTGTTGTAAATTCTAGAAAGAGGCTATTGACAAATTGTGTCCAACGGGGAGAATAAAAAGTCAAGGTTATGCTCAGTCAAAAGGTTGAAGAAAAGGATTTTTAGGCAAAAGCAACAACAACAACAACAAAAACAAAAAACAAAAAAATGCTGTACCGTGATCTTTGGAAACTTGTCTTTAAATAAAGTAATAATTCAGTATCAAATGAGCCTAAATGAGTATTTTGTTTTAGATTTGCAAAGTATAGTTTTCATAGAAAAAGTATACATAATTATTTATGGCTTATATAACAATAATGTCAATTAACTCAGTGGCTGGAAGAAATTCCCTACCTCTGGAAACACAAATACCTCTGAGAAGGAAAAAATATATATATATACATATGTATATGCATATAACATATATATGTATATATAATGCATATATATGTATTTTATATATAAGAAATATATGCATATGTATATTATATATGCATTTAACACATATGTATACTTTATATGTAACATGTATATGTGTAACATATATGTACATAATGTATATGCATATTTTATATAGTATACTATATATGTATATTTATATATGGCACATATGTAATATAGACATAATGTATACAATCTATATGTGTGTTTTTTATATATAACATATGTCTACATAATGTGTATATGCATATATGAAGGATATAATTTCCATTTTGTAAGTTATATGAAAATATTAGGGTCAAATCCTCATATATAGCCCCCAACATCATCATCAACTGTTACCAGTGAACATTATCCATCAGACTGATGCTGGTGCTTCTTCTAGTACTAAGTGCCATTTGTAGCAGACAAGTGAAATTCCTCAAATACTTTGTGTTTTTTTCTTAAAATTTTTTAAGTTTTACTTATTTATTTTGAGAGAGGGAGAAAGTGCGTGCACAGTTGTGAACAGTGGAGGGGCAGAGAGAGAGGAGAGATAGAATGCAAAGCGGGCTCCAGGCTCTGCTCAGAACCTGACACGGGCCTTGATGCCGTGACCCTGGGGGTCATGACCTGAGTTGATATCAAGAGCTCGACGCTCAACTGACTGAGTCACCCAGGCGCCCCTCCTGAAACACTTTGTAAGTAGGTTTTATGTTGCCATTTCCTAGATAAAGAAAATGGTTGAGAGGTTAAAAATGTTCCCAAGTGACATCAGCTACTAAACAGCCAAAACAGTATTCAAATCTAGACCAGTCTGATTCCCAAACTCTGGTCTTTAATCAGCCCACTATGCACAAAAGTTACTTTGTATACTACTGTGAACAGAAGAAATGCACATTACCTGAAGCCAGATACCTGAACTCCTACAGCAAATGCAAAGATGACCATTTGTGTTGGAAAAGCAAAAAAAAAAAAAAAAAAAAAAAAAAAAAAAGTTTAATTTTATCACAAATCTTAAAAAAAAATACATTTCGTCAACATATTATACACACAGTTTAAGACCATGATAAAAATTAAATGTTGTAAAGTTCACATTTAGTGTTTAATTAAAATTATAACTGGAAAAAAAAATCAAAGTTCAATTATGTAGGAACTATCCAAATGTGGTGATTTAGGTTTTTCTTTGTTTATCCCCTTATCACTTTCCCCTAGTGTACTTTTAAAGATCTCATGATGCATACACTTTAAAGTAACATTATGATAAAATGTTCCACAGCCCATTTCAGTAGGGTATCTTGTAACGACGTAGCAGGTCTTTGCTTTATCTGTAAGAACTGGCCTCAGCCAAGGGTGGGGTACCTCTGGATGTGGCTGGTGCCAGGTATAGGGCAATACCATGAAGAAATACCCTACGCCAAGGTTAGCTGGCAAAAATGCCACCCATTAGTTCATGTTAGGTCAGAAAGGGAACAAGGTCATTGGGGGAATGTGGACTTCTCTGTATCCTTGCCATCAGGGGTGCATGTGAGTGATCGGACTCTACCTCTGGTCAGTCATCATCCATCAGACTCAGAATTCAGGCCCTGTTACTGATGATTAACAGCTCAGAAGTTCTCTTATATAGACCCTCTTTTCATCAACACTACCATCTGGGATTCAGGAAGATAACCTCCTGTCTTCCCGAGAACTTTATTGGGGTTCTTGCCTCTGAAAACAGACCTTATTATTTTGGGGGGCACTGAGGGCAGAAAGCAGGGTGATTTGCTGGGGATAGCAGGGAGCCCAGATGTGTTCACGGCCTCCTCTAACCCCCAGGATGACTGCAAAGATTTCACTTATGATAGGAGATGAAGTCCAATCCTCAAAGTGGGAGCCACTGAGGATCAGAGCCCTAATTGCCTGCTCCCTTATGGAATATAGGAATCACTGCAAACCTTTATTTTCAGATGCCTGACCGTGAGCCAGACTAGATGCTGAGCACATAACATTCACCACCCACTTTGCACAACGCTTTGAGAAGACAGGAGAGGGGCCCCTGGGTAGCTCAGTCAGTTGAGCACCAAACTCTTGATTTCCACTCAAGTCATGATCTCTTGGTTCATGGGATTGAGCCCTGTTTAAGGCTCAGTCCTGAAGGTGTGGAGATTGCTTGGGATTCTCTCTCTTTCTGCCCCTCCCCAGCTCTCTCTGTCTCAAAATAAACTTTAAATATATGTATATACGTGTGTGTGTGTGTGTATGTGTGTGTGTATGAATAAAAGAATAATACAATAATACAATAATAAGAATAAAAGAAGATAGGAGAACACTGGGTCAAGTTTCATTAAGAAATTTATTTACTCCAGGTCATTACATTGTGAGTGGAAAAGTAGATTCAAAAATTTCTTACTTCATAGCTGATGCCCTCACCACGATGGCTGGAGACCTCCCAGCGGGAATGTGAGGAATGTAGCAATGCTGTCTCAATGGACAAGAGCAGAAAAATGTGCTTGCAGTTTTGGGTGTTCCCAAATGCCCTAAGCTTTGAAAGGTCTTATGTCTCCTGATAGGAATTCCCAACCTAAGGGAAACTCTTTTGTAGCTAGAGACCTCATACTTACCTCTCTCTCTGTTCTTAGCCTGGAACATGCTTAAAAACTTTGCTCAAAAAATATATATTTTTTAAATTGTTCTGCTGGGCCTACTTTAGCAGCATGAAACAACTCTGCTGAAGAAATACCTTAATAGCAGCCTCGAGGTCTGAAAGATATTATTAATATAACTTCCAAAGGTGCCAAACTTGCTTCCGGGCATTAGAAGAGATTCTAGTTCTTTGCTATTATTTGAAAACAGGATCTGTATGCGAGGACCAGCAGCATTTAGACTTCTCAAATATCGCTCATGGATGTAATATAATAACACATTCCTCCTCAGAGAAAGATCACTCTTACTACACTTATATTGTTCTTCAAAGCCTGATAGGGAATAATGTTCTTAATGTTATTTCGGTAGGAATGTCCTTGCCTCTCATGTCATGAGGTGAAAGGAAAGATGTAACTCAGAAAGCCTTTGGGGGATTCTAGGAACAGGTGTGGTGGCTGCAAAGAATCAAAGTGATGGACTTGGAGAGACTGCACGATCAGGATGGGGTCAGGCCCTACCTAGGATTAGCTAGCGTGGCAGGCTAAAGAGTTATTCTGTCAACCATGTCCTTGCCTGGGAATGGACATCTATCTTCAGAAATGGTTGGGTGTTGGGGCAACATTTCCTAACTGGGGTCTACCAGTTGTACATCTTCTGTGATGATTCAGTGGGGTGATGATGGCTGAGAAGCTTTGCTAGAGCTGATGGTTGCAAGTGGGAAACAAGACCAAATTCAGAGGGAAGATGAGCTGGACAGCGGCCAGGACAGGATCAGCGGATGAGAGAGAGCACATAGCCCACACCTGACATGACAACAGGGATGACAGCCAGCGTGTTGTTTTGTTACATAAAAAGGAGTGTTGTGGCAAGGTGTGACCTTTGTCCAGGAGTCCAGGAGACCTGTTCTGCCTTAAGTAGCATAAAGGGACAAGTCCTAATGCCCTTTGTCGTCCATCACTGCAGGAACAGGTGAAGATCCATCTGGGGACCTTCATATTCCTCTCTGGACATTAGGATTCCCCTTCATAAACTCTTAGGAAGTGGGGAACAATGGATACTGGGTTAATTTTACCAGCAGGTGCAAATGCTGATCAAGGTAAGGGCCTCTTGACTCTTGAGATAACATGAACTCCATGGATTGGAAAAATGACCACTAGTTTCCATCGCCATTTTAGATAGTGTCTGTAATGAAAGTACCACATACAGCTGGATGAAAGTTGATAGAATGGGTGCAAAATAATTAAAAAACTAATCCCTGTATCACAACTGTGTCCGACTCTAATTAGATACATAAGACACACGGCTTTTTGACTGGAGTGAAGACAAAGTTAGAGCGTGACAGGAATGTTGTTTCTTATTTCCTGATCATCACCTATATTTTGCTCTAAATGGAGACATCCCCACCGCAAAGGTCAAATAGTAACATGGCCCTGGGAAGAGAGAACTAAATATAAAATGAGGGGAATAGCAGTGTGTGAATTTTAAGGCTTATTTTGAGTGCATTGGTTTTATTGGAAGAAAAGGATATTGATAATGCTGTCAGAACCATCCTCATGAAGCTCAGCACATTTTTGTGTAGAAGTGAAAGCCTGTCAGAGGTCAGTCTGCTGTCCAAATGCTCGGATGTCTCGCCACCGTATTAGAATAGATGGGAGAAGCAGTACCCTGCCTGTCCCACAAGCTGACCGCGGGGGGACCCAGAGCATGGGGATCACAGGACCATCCACGACACTGCTCTGAAGGTATTCCCTTGAACATCAAGAGGACTCTGAGTCTCTTTACAAAGTCCTGAAATGTAACTTCACTGATATATTTGTTATCATATATTTAATTTTTTTAAATATGAAATTTATTGTCAAGTTGGTTTCCATACAACACCCAGTGCTCATCCCAACAGGTGCCCTCCTCAATGCCCATCACCCACCCTCCCCGCCCTCCCACCCCCCATAAACCCTCAGTTTGTTCTCAGTTTTTAAGAATCTCTTATGCTTTGGCTCCCTCCCTCTCTAACCCCCTTTTTTTTTGTCTTCCCCTCCCCCGTGGACTTCTGTTAAGTCTCTCGGGATCCACATAAGGGTGAAAACATATGGTCTCTGTCCTTCTCTGTATGACTTATTTCACTTAGCAAGTTATTATATATTTTAAATGTGAATCGGACAAGCAGGACACGAACTTTACCAAGAGGTGGGGTTTGAACGGAGTAGGCGTTCTTACGGATGTATTATTGGTAGGGCTCTAATACAACAAAAGACAGATGAGTTTAATATGAAGCTTTTATGGTTAACAAGAAAACAGACCAATATTGCTAATTATATAATTTATTTTTCTCCTCCGTTGTTAGGATATGCTTTCTCAAACCATTAGGGGTGTAGAAACACTACCGCAAATCCAGCACCGCTTTAGAGAGTGTATTGCCTTCCCCCCAGAGGACACCGCTATGAATGTAAGCTCTTATTGGAGAGTGCGCATAACGGGCTCAATCTCCATCTAATTTCTCCTTTCTTAGAGGAGATCAATTTTAAGAGAAGTAGAAAAACAAGTGTTTCCCACACACTTTCCATACAATATTGTTAGTATCTTGATTGACAATGATCACTAACGCTTTCTTGGGCATATTTCTGTAGCTATTTCAAGGCGCGCTGAGCCAAGTCCTACTTATTCAGCAGCTGCCCAGCTAGCCCTTTGGGGACATTCCAGTGCTCTAGAAATTTGAGATGACCAGGGCACTCTGTCAAGTTACCTTGGCAACAGTGGATTACTGGCCAGGATGCCAATCTCAAGACTCAAAAGGCTCCCAGAAAATCACATCATGCAGGCCAGTCTCTGGGGACCTCGATGTCACAGCCTCACTTGAAAGCCTATTCCAGGATTAAATCACATCATTCTTAAGGTCCGTTTTCTTACATTTAACTGAAATTGCTATTGTAGATTCTGGGTTTTCCCCCCTTTTTCCTTACTAAATGGCCACAAACACCATCTGTTCCTATTTCCAGTGTGTTTCCTGTGCAACCTAATGAATCACTAGAAGTGTCTTTCATCATTTTAAGCTGGCAGTGCTTGTCTGAATAGCCACGCGTGCTCCTGGGGCTCCCGTAGCACCTCCAAATCTTCACCCCCATCACTGCCATGATGAGGAAGGACCCCTCATCAAATACCTCCTCACCTCACCTGCCTGACTTCTCAGGACACTGAAGCCTGTGCCCTCTGTTTAGTTAAACTCATTTCTGTTGCTCACCACAGACACTAAATGCCAGTTTTCACCTCTGATTTTTCCCATTACTTTCACCAGAAGACAAGGACCTGTTTCCTTACCTCTGTCACCTTTTCTTATCCTCGCACGTTCAAAACAACGGTCTTCCATGTACTTTCCTGTATTCCCCACATCGCCTAGTGTCTCCAAAAAACTTACTAGTTTGATTTTTAAAAAATGTTGAAAGCATCACTTGCCATGTATATATATTTTTTCAGTATATTTTCTTTCACCCCATTTTATACTTCATTGAGACTTTTAAAACCCTAAATCAATACATATAAATATTCTGTCGAACCCTGTGAAAACAATTTTCTATTCTTAATTAATTAGAGAAATGTGAATCTCACATTCCCAGTGAACTGGTGATAACTTCAGACAAATGTTTTGCTAGTTCTCTAATTTGACACATTCCAATATGGATGTGAATTTATTAGGAAATGTCACTACATATGGAAAACACAACAAACTGAGAGTTAAGATTCCATGTTTTGGCAAACTATGTAAGGTGCAAACTCATGAGTCTTACTTCAGTCAAAATGCTTATTGAATATTTCCTACATTCAAGTCCGTCTTCTAGCCCCTTGGGGGCAGTAATAACCAAGGCATCATGATTCTCAAACAAGACTGTTTAAGTGTTCCTAGACCCTCATGCCAAGCATTGGACTGGTTTAGTCTCCCTACAAACTCTATTTTGGAGTTGAGACTTGGAGCATAAGCAGGAAGAATGGTGACAAGGGAAATCAAGTCCCGTGGTAAAGGGAGAACATTCTAGGTACTGTTTACATGAGTCCTGAGGTAGGAAAAGTAGAGTGTGTTTCAGACACTACACACGCCAAAAAAACGCAGATAGAAAAACGGAATGAGAGGCCCAAAGTAAGGCTGGAAAAGTAGAGTGGGGTCTGCGCTTATAGGCTAAGGGCAACAGAAGGCATTAAATGCAAGTAGGTAGAAAAAGTGGTACGAATTGGTTTTTAAATGATCCGCCATTGGTAGCATGGGACAGGGAGTTACAGGGAAGGTGACGTTAAGACAGAATTAAGACTGACTGGTTGGCAGCTATGGGCGGTCACATGCAAGAGAGAACACAGTGGGCTTGGAACAGGAACTGGTCACAAGGATGAAATGAACCAAATAGGATGGATACAGGGAACCTTCTTTACTGGTGGATATAAAACTAATGAGAAGGAAGCATCATGACTGGGGCAACTACGTCACTAGAAACGGCACCTTTGAAGACATGTAGCCCTACAAAAGGGACAGCTTTATTATGTGTGTGATGATTTGGGGTTTGAGCATGTTGATCTATGAAGTATCCATGCTAATCTATGCGGAGACATTGAGTTAAGTGTTGAATATATTTGTTGGAGCTCAGAACAGACGTTAGGGTTGGAATAAACGTTTGGAAAGTTCCTGACACACTGAGGACAACTGGAACCATAGGACTAGTTTTCTCAAAGGATGATCTGAGAACCACCTATCTACAAAGTAGAGAAGATCCAAGGCCAATCAGGACAAAGGGAACTGGTAGAAGGAAATGAGCCTCCAGAGTGGAAGAAAGAAAACCATGGGAATGTGCCACAGAAGTAAAGGAAAAACAACTTTTCAAAATGGGTGGAGTGATAGTAAGACAATAAATAATATTACTACTGAATTCCAATGCATTTGGTAATAGAAAGATCAGGGCCTGCTTAGTAAGAGCATCTATCATCAATTCCCGATTCATTACCAATGTATCCCCTCAACAAATATTCATTGAGCACCTACTCTACCATGGATCCTTCTGTTAGACTTTAAATTCTTCAGAGACATTAATCATATAGGCCTTAATTTTGTGCTGCTTAAATATTACAAATAATTCAATAAAAAAATTGTTCAGCTCTTTGTAAAATTAAGGTTTAGAAAAGGCAAAAACAACCTAGCAGAATTTCAGTGTAATGAAAGCTGACAGAGAAAAGGACTTTGTGAATATAGGGGTGTCCAAGATGGCGAGATTCTACAATGGCATCCAGGGATGCAGAATGGAAATAGCCATTGAATGGGTCATTAGAAAATCCCTGTTAATAGAGAGAGAAGAATTTCAGTAGTACCATGGGTTCAAAAGATCAACTTCAAGGACTTAAGAAAAGGGGTAAACAGCAGGGAGCAAGATGTAATTACATATTACCTAGCATTCAGTCCAATTCTAAAACAAGTCTCATATGAGATGAATAATTACATAATTCTGCAAATAGACAATAGTCTTCTAAAACATTTGAAAAGCTTACCGTAAGTTATATTTAATTTTAGTATAACTAGTGTTCTTAATAACTTATTAACATTACTGATTATGTAGAATTCCATAGCCCTTATAATTTATAGGTTGAACATTCATGTAGTTAGCTGCTCAAATTATGAACTCTCTGAATTTCCATTACATTTGTTCCTAAGAATTTAACATCAATTTTATTGTATTTATCTACCTTGCCTTTCAAGGTTTAACATTTCAAATATCACCCCAACTAGACATTTTCATTCGCTTTGGAATTAAAGTGAAATTAAACATCATATGAATTTCTAGCAGAGTTATTTGAGGCAGAATTACAAGAATTTTCTCCAAGTTTTAGGTAAATGGGTTGAACGCATTTTAGTGAGGTTCCTAAGACTGATACAATGCAATTAGTTGGGAAATGTCACTGCAGACAGAAGACAAATGAGCAACATAATACTTTGCCTTTCAAAGTATCTGCTTAGGAAATGTCTTTGACTCAATGATTCTGTCAAACAAGGTAAGATGCCAGTAAATTTCAATGAAAACAAAATACTAAACACTCTACTACTACAAAAAATGAAGACAGCAACGCAATGATGAAATAGTGACTTCCAGATATGGCCAACAAATTCATTTATGTAAGACAAGGGAACCATATACCACAGGAGCAGAAGACTTTGTGTAGAAAATGCCATATTATATTAATACGGTTCTCAGAACTGCCCTGGATATTTCTATCATGAGTATTGCTGTTAAATATCCCCTCTCTACTCATATTAGCTAATCTCATGATAAAGTAACTCAATTTCTAAAATTAACCTTTAAAACTTTATTCCTATGGAATAGTTTTAGGTTCATAATAAATCGAGAGGGAGGTACAGAAATTTCCTGTATACCCCCTGCCCCCCTACATGTGGAGCCTTCCCTCCTTATCAACATCCCTACCAAGTGGTACATGTGTTACAAGCGATGAACCTATGCGAACTAGTCTTTATCACCCAAGGTTCCTGAAAACCCTCTGTGCTGCAACTATTCATCCCTGCCCCCCACCACCCCTGGAAACCACTGATCTTTTTACTGCCTCCATAGTTTTACCTTTTCCAGGATGTCATATGGTTAGAATCATCCAGTAGGTAGCCTTTTCAGATTGGCTTCTTTTATTTAGTGATATGTATTACTCAGGGTGCTGGCACTTCTGGGTCCATTCATGACCTCCTTGTTTCTAAAACCCAAACTCACTTTTCTCAGTAATCATCTCTAATGGCCACAATTCCTAAAATGAATACATGCAGGTGTTTTCTATCAAAGTACAGCATAATATATCAAGGAGTTGGATCACTCTATTGGACACCTAAAATTAATGTGACATTATGTGTCAACTATAATAAAAATTGTTTTAAATCTAGATATCAGAAGATGAAAACACACTCAATTGAAAAAAATCACAACTATTACCTTTCTATTTTATGGGCTTACAGCATCCTTTGATAGTTTATGGATATTATTATTGACAGGTTGGTATTATGATGTGTTATTATATTGTAAGCCAAAAAAAAAAAAAAAGAAAACACATAATTTGTGCTTGGTTCCAGTTGTGCTAATCATCACCACATATTTAAAACTAAAGACAGCAAGTGATCATGACTTTTCCTGTTTCCAGTTGTTGACTCTCAGTGACACAGATGTGCATTTTCTCCCTGAAAGGGTTTCCTGTGGGCAGCACTGATTCATAAGGCATATCAGAGTTCTGAATTTTTTTTAATGTTTATTTATTTTTGAGAGAGAGAGAGACAGAGTGCAAGTGGGGGAGGGGCAGAGAGAGAGGGAGACACAGAATCTGAAGCAGGCTCCGGGCTCCGAGCTGTCAGCACAGAGTCCGATACAGACTAATGAGAAGGAAGAATCATGACTTGGGCAACTACGTCACTAGAAACGGCACCTTTGAAGAGATGTAGCCCTACAAAAGGGACAGCTTTATTATGTGTGTGATGATTTGGGGTTTGAGCATGTTGATCTATGAAGTATCCATGCTAATCTATGCGGAGACATTGAGTTATGGGACTTGAACCCATGAACCTGGGCCGAAGTTGGATGCTTAACTGACTGAGCCACCCAGGTGCCCCACAAGGCATATTAGAGTTCTGATCATAGATAGGGATTTGGAACAAGGCACGGAAATTTAATTTTTATGTCTTA
The DNA here is from genome assembly GCF_027475565.1 of Acinonyx jubatus. Classification (NCBI taxonomy): domain Eukaryota; kingdom Metazoa; phylum Chordata; class Mammalia; order Carnivora; family Felidae; genus Acinonyx; species Acinonyx jubatus. The sequence goes on along the minus strand of NC_069382.1, from coordinate 3,068,314 downwards.
AAAATGACTGTAGGATTTCTCTGATACTTTCATTTAATATACTAATAGCGGGTCTTCAGTGAAATTCTGTAAATTTTCACATTGTTATTAACCATGACCATTTTAACATTTGCAATAAATACTAAGCAGGCAGCCTGGTAAATGCCTTACTAGGCTCTTTAGAGTTTTCACCATTTTACTCTTTAGAGGACTTAGTCAAAGACTAACAGAATTATTCAGCATCTCTAGTTAGATGTGCTTTATTTAGTAAGTGACTAAAAATATTATCTATAGAGTATTAATGTACATACATAAAATTTGAATGGTGCTATTTCATAATCTGTATCCCATTGCTTATTAAATTTGTATATATTACTTTAAATTGTTTACAATATTTACTTATTTTTGAGACAGAGAGACAGAGACACAGAATCGAAAGTAGGCTCCAGGCTCTGGGCTGTTGGCACAGAGCCCGATGCGGGGCTCAAACCCATAAACTGCAAGATCATGACCTGAGCTGAAGTTGAACGCTTAAGCAGTGAGCCCCCAGATGCTCCTAAAATTGTATACATTACTTTAAAACAAAACAAAACAAAACAAAACAGCAAACACTGACACACACACACATGTCACGTTATTCCCTAACTTCAGGAATAGTATAATGTATAGTGAAAATAGATTAGATTTGGAATCAGATGGCCTGGCTATGAGACACTCAGATGACATCCATGAACTATGCGTCCCATGTCCAGCCACTTACTCCTTTGAGCCTGTTTGCTCATGTGCAAAATGTGTGTGAAAATAACATACCTCAGTATGTTATTGTAAATGTTATAGGGAATAAAATTGTAAGTGTGTTTGTTGTATGTATTTATCATGTGTCCCTTTACACAAATATTTAGAAGATCCATCCGTGGATGTGAAAGTGCTTTATGAACCCTAAATTGCCATCTAGATGTAGAGCTCTGTCTATATCTGTAAATGTGGCTGCATCTATAATTTCAGAGGGCTGGGGTGGGATTTAAGTCATGCACCCAGGTCCTTTGGTAGAATGCAGCGAATCAATTAATGGATGAACAACTAAATATCAGGAGTGAGATGAAGCAAATAAATGGTTGATCTCATTGCTCTTTGCTGGGAAGGAAATGATTCCCAAGCTTTCTTTCGGCTTCTGCTTCCAGCTTTAACCACTTCCTGCGTTAAGTTCCCTGAGAGCAGGAGTCCTTGCTTGGGTCTCAAAGCCCCAGTGACATGCACCACTCATGAAATCTTCAGGATTTTTAGCAAATTGCTAGTCTAAAATTTGTCAGAAAGCAAAACTGCTAAGTCCATCATGTATTTGTTTTTAAATTTTTTAGATTTATTTTGAGAGACACAGAGAGAGCACAAGCAGGGGAGGGGCAGAAGATGAGGGAGAGAGAGAAGCCCAAATAGGGTCTGTGCCATCAGCTCAGAGCCCAACGCCGGCCTCGAAATCAGGAACCATGAGATCATGACCTGAGCCGAAGTTAAATGCTCAACCAACTGAGCCACCCAGGCGCCCCAAGCCCATCATGTTTAAATGCAAGATGACTAGTATGTCTTAAAGCAATTGATCTAACACTCTGTAATTCTTAATTAAACACCACCACATGAGCTTTTCTTATTTATGATTTCATGTCTAGAACTCAATTATATTGTAAGGTTTCTTTATTTAGAAGGAGAGAGAGAGAGAGAGAGAAAGGGAAGGAGGGAAGGGCAGAGAGAGTGGGACAGAGTGAATTCCAAGCAGGCTCCATGCTGTCAGCACAGAGCCCAACTCGGGGCCTGAACCGTGAACTGTGAGTTCATGACCTGAGTCGAAACCAAGAGTCGGACACTTAACCAACTGATCTACCCAGGCACCCCAGGAATATTTTAAAGAACATTTTAGAGCTGACTGCTAGAAGGGGAGTGAGAATTCATCCAAGGGATACTCCCACTTGATGGCCAGGCTATTTGGCTCAGTGTGTAAAGTCAAGAGTTTAGCCAAAGACTCACTCTTTTTTCTTGGGCTAATGATCATAGTTTTTAGCTCATAGTGCAAAGACATTATAACTCTATGCAAGCACTTCTTTTTACCCCCTTCCTTTCACACTACAGTGCTTTGATTCATGTAAGATAGAATGATACTACCATATTATAGTGCTGCTTTGTGTAAAATAGGACAGTAACATTCTAAAACATTCAAAGTACCAAAAAGTTTGAGTTCTATGCTTGTACTATAAGTTTCCAATTCTCCCATACAAGGCCCCCATTTTCCTGACAAATGCAGTATAGGTTTCTAGTTGTCTTAAAGCTTATAATAATTTGTAAGTAATATTAAATTGGCATTACCAAATGGTGTATTTCTCCTTGGAATAAACATAATTACACAGCTTTACTTGTTGTAATATCTTTAAATAAAGTACCTAGAAAATCAGTATTTCCCCATATATTTCATGGATATCAATATCATCTTAGTTGGTATTAACCTCTTCTGAGAAGCTGCCATTCTACTTGATTAATCACGATTTTGTTTTTCACATGAAAACTTGTAAATCGTGTAGGGAAATCATTGAAATTCTTGAATTGGCCGCAACATGTGAGAATATTGGTTTTCTGCTTATTTAATTGATTTTGAATGTAACATAGCATCAACATGGGGCTATTTCATCTACAGCTTTCAGATTCAAATACCTATACAATTTTACTTTTCTTGCAAAATTGTGTATAGTTCTTCTTGCAACCCATGGCCTTTTCATCAAATGCTTTTTTTCAATTTTCAACAAAGGAATGTCAAATTCTGGACATTCTTCTTTTTCTAGGGGTTGGTAGCCACACCATTACAAACCCAATATATCTTTTTATCTGCCTACCTCTCCTGTTGAGCGATAATTAAGTTGAGTTATAATTAGATATGCTTAATGTTGTGCAAACTCTGAACACAAAATGAATGTGGCATTTAACACACACAAGGGCCTTAATAAGTGTTTGTGGAATGAAGCCAGGCTTCTGATTCTCATCCTCACTCCCCATTGTGGATTCCCTCTTATCCAGCCTCAGCCCATCACTAAGCCAAGAGCCCGACAGCAATCCACCTCAACTCCACATGACACCATTTAAGTCCTGGGTCAACAACATGGCTGCTTCAGGACTTTGATACTTTGATTATCTCCTGCATTTTGGCTTCCATCACAAACCTGCTCCCATCCAACTTCTCTCTCTCCATCTCTTTATAAGGGCAAACCCTCAGTCCTCTTTGGCTTCCCTAGGAGGTCACTAAAGCCGTGGCTTCAGCTGCCCTGTGTCCAAGTGAATCCAAAGCCTTTGTGCCCGTTGTTCAATCTCTTCTGATCACCATGAGTGTGAACCTACTCTTGACTGGGCATAGTTCATCAAATGTCTCAGAGATACCTCCATCCCAGCATGCCCAGGATACTATTTGCAATCTGTCATTCCAACCCTCTCTCAAGCCCTGGCTCTCTTTCAGTGTCCAGTCTCAGCAAACAACTCTTCATGTCTCCTTATGCAAACCAAGGCCCTGGCATCACCTTGCCTGTTCCCTCTCTCCCTCCTCATATGCAACCTGGCACTGGACCCTGCTGACCTTCTGCCTCCTGAACCTACTCCCACTCCCCTGCTCTCCCCCGCCCCCCTACTGCCACCAGCTCAGTGTGAGATCTGTTATGTCCCAGGGAAGGGTCATGAAAGCTTCTATCCCTCACCTTCTGCTTCTGTAGCCCACTGCTTGGCAATGCTTCACAGAGCAATCTTTTTGAAATTTCAGTGTGATCATGACATATCCCTCCTCTATGCCTTCAATGTTGTCCAAAGCATTTAGGAACAAGAAAATTAAAAAACAACAATAATAATCCTTGGCATAGTCTATGAGGCATCCCACAGTCTGATCCCCCCCGCCCCCGCCTACTTTTCCAAATTCGTAAGACATCCACTCGTTTCACCTCTCAGTACCCAGTGCCCCGGTCCTGGCTCTCTGCCGTACCACAGTGCCTGCTGTGCTCACCTTAAAGGCAACCCCACTGGCTAGAGATCTGGGTCCTGGTCACTCTCAGCACCTGTCAGCCCTGTGCCAATGTGTGGTTGGCACAGCCACCCTGTCACTCTTGCACATATGTGTTACCTGCAGTGTCGGCCCATGGCCACTCACACCTGCCTGTGTTGGCCACGATACCACCCCAGGAGGTACTGGATTTAAATAATCTGCCACTAGCTCTGCTGACCCCGTCGGCCCAGTTATTTTTAACGTATGACTGAGTGGAGCACTAGGATTTTCAGGAACATGGGCCCTACTACTTCTGTGGCCCTGCTTCACCTGACAGAAGACATCAGGGTATCTGACTATGGACCCCATCCCCCTGAAACCCCACACAAGATGGAATGATGGGTATACAAAGAGAGCAAGTAGAAACATGTTGAAGCTTTTGGCAAAATTTGGGCAAATACCCTGGAAGCAAAATGATGGTTGCCAGGAACTGGAGACGGAGGCAAGAGGATACTGCTGTTCACGAGGGTACAGAGTTTTAGAGGAAAGGTTCCAGAGACTTTGCTGTACCACATTCTATAGATAACACCACTTTCTGGGGCACCTAACCATTTGTCAAGAGCATGGATCTCATGGTGTGTGCGTGTGTGTGTGTGTATGTGTGTGTGTGTGTGTTTTACCATGATGAAAAAACTAATCACCTGCTCTCATTAGGTTTCCTATGGTGTTAATATGTCATTACTGCCATCCTGAAATGAGGTTCTTAGATAAGAAGACACCACATTTGTGGACTATCTTGTAGTTTACAATGATCATTTATATAAAAAAGTTACTTACTAATGTTTCCTTTTGGGGCATTTCCTTCCTATAGGCCAGCAGTTTAATAAAAGCAGAATTAGTATTACCATATATAGGCTAGTAAATAATTATCTGTAACTTAAGAACAAGCACTAAATTAGGATTCAGATGACTTATACTCTGTCTTATACTGTGTTGTAAATTTGCTTTTCATGTGATACAAACCTTGTTAGTGTCAGATTCTTCCTGTATTAATGAGGAAAATGAGAGGATATGACCCCTAAATTCTTTATGGCTCTCTAATTTGATTGTTCAAGTTATCAAGTTATCCATATCTCTTACCAAACATGTAGTAAGTGGACGGAAATATAGATTAATGGACAGATACTCTTAAATTATACATTAAAATATCAAATGTCTCTTTATCTTATCACCTCCTTCTATAACCACTTACCTGTTCTTTAATGGAATTGGTATTTGAGATTATCGTTCTTATAAATGAGTCTATTAAAATTAGAGAATGAACTTAGAGGAGAAAATGTAACGGGAAACACTGTTGAGCAATGGATCTAAGAAGTACAGAGAGAAAAATGATCAAGAAATGAGGTGTTTAATGGGGGACATTTATTAATATGTCTCCATCACATAGTGCCCTGATACCACCACCATCAAAGCAGGTCTCTGCTATGACCTCCATAGGATGGAGTCCGTGATCGAATTTCAGAGACAGAAGGCAGTTAGAGGCATGGTTCTTCCCAAGCACCTGCAATTCCCACCACATAGACAGCCATTTATGTACTGACTTCCCTGTCTATGAGGATGTGGGAGAAAGATGATGGATACTTGGGGAGTTCTCTTCGTAAGTGGGGGGTATACAGGCAGATAAACCATCTCACTGTGTCCACAGTCAGTTCAGTCAGTCCACAGTCAATTCAAGGGCCACAATATGGCTCCATGGGGCTCCATTCACTCCATAGTCTATGTGAGGGTAACCCCTGGGTTGTGCAGCTCACAGTCTGCTTGGCCACAGTGCAAGATTGCCTTAATTCTATGTACTGTGCCTCACTGAATAAAACACAGAGAGACAGGAAAATCGTGCAAACTTAATCCTAACCACATTCAATGAGAGAGGAATGAAAAAATAAATTACATGCGTGAACATGTTATTGGTGTTACACGTTCTAATCCATGAAAATTAGCAGTTGCAATTTTTTTTTTAAACTTTGCTCTAATTACCAACCTAGTACTTCTGGTTAAATAATAAGGGCCTTTGTCTTGTTTCAACAACTTGGGTCGTGAGCTCCTGGAGAGCTGAAGCTGTGTCTTTTGCTTCTCAGGGAATTCCACACCCCCACGCATTTAATAGGCTCCTAACTATCTGCCTCTTTCCTTTTGATTTGATTTGAATCGATTTGATTTGATTTGGTTTGGTTTAAATGTCCTTTAAGAAATACTTCATTCCACGGAGTCAAACAAACATCATGGATATTTTAGGGACAAGTAGACAAATATCTTTTAAGCTTCCTTTTTAAAAAAAATTTTCTTAACGTTTATTTATTTTTGAGACAGAGAGAGACAGAGCATGAACAGGGGAGGGGCAGAGAGAGAGGGAGACACAGAATCCAAAACAGGCTCCAGGCTCTGAGAGGTCAGCACAGAGCCTGACGCGGGGCTGGAACTCACGGACCGTGAGATCATGACCTGAGCCGAAGTCGGATGCTTAACCGACCGAGCCACCCAGGTGCCCCATTTTAAGCTTCCTTTTTACATTTAGAAACCTATGATGTTATCTAAATTCTCTGGCAATGCCTAACCCCCTTCCACTCTCTGCGAATCTCAAAATATCCAATACATAGAGAAAATTATTGAGGAAATTGTTCTGAGGAAAAGCACGAGGGCCAACTGACTGACTTTCTTTTTGATTGATCTATAAGAATGTCGCCAAAGAGATTAAATCGGCTTCATGTGCACATGGGCTCGCATTCTTTCCATGGTCAACTGACATGGTTAGGACCACATTCCAGCCTCCGTGGCTGGGGAAAGGTGCAGTTTGGGGTCGGTTTTAGCGAATTATTAGATGACTTTGCTATTTGTGAGTTATTACCGATACAATTCAGTATTGCCACAAAAACTGGTTTGTAATGGAATGGTTTCTAATATTGGCATCAGGAGGTAATTTTGAAACATTAAAGTTGTGAAAGCCACTGTTACGAGTGAGTCAGCAGTGTGTATAACGTGGATTAAAAGGGGATAATTAAGGACCAGGCAGCCTCTTGACTGTTTGCAGTGCTTCCAAAATCTGATTCTGATGAACAACTCATTTGTGGAACACCAACGGGTCGCTTAGCATCATCTGTGCTGTTTCTGAGCAAGAAAGGACTAGACAATACTGATTTGATTAGTCCTGGTATACTTACGTAGGGAGATAAAAGATGCCATTCACTTTGAACTTTTGATGTTCGCTTTGTGCCTGTAATTTTTGTATCCAGATGGCACAGTTTTATATCAGACCAACCCTAATTATTTAATACTGAGTGGTAAGGCAAGAGGATTTAAAATGATACAAAGAAGATTTGTCGCAAAAGTAAAGGGAGGGTGTGAATGTCAGGGGCATGCTTATTTGGGGGGAAAAAAAGTTTAGAAGTTCACATTGTTTCGGTACCCAATAAATTAAAACATTTTAATTTGCAAGTATTTAAAGAACTGGAAAATACAAACTTAAAATATCCAAGACTATCTTAAGCAACTATTTTTCTTGTTCTCTGTTAAATATATCTTGACATATGACTATTAAACATTTCTGAACATTAATCTTTTTTCTGGAATGAGCATGAAGACTTAGCTCAGGATATATTTCAAATAACTTCAGTATAATTCTGTGTTCTGCATATATATATGTATTAGATAATCTTATTATGCCTGTTTTTCCATATTTCGAGTCATTGTCATGACATATGTGCGACTAAAATATTAACCCTGTCATCATCTACATTTTATTAAAATACCAACTTACACACCAACATAATTGCTTTTGGATATTGGAGCATAATTCATGGCTAATTTGCATGGATCATTTACTAGGGTAATTTTACATCAAGCATGGATGAAATCAGTGAATGCTATAAAAAGATTATTTTAACACATATAAAATCCTTTTAAAAATGACAATTTAAACAATCTCTCCCTATGCTCCTAATTGGCACTCATCCATTACAGGTTTTCTGAAGCCCCTTCTCTATCGTGGATCATTGCAATTTATAGCTCCAGTGCTATTTTTAAATAAAGAACACACGTAAAAATCAATAGAAAATCTGAAGCCTAGTTCCTTAAAGGCTCAAGCAGATAGATATCGCTCTTGCTTTTTGCTATAGGTTAGGAAGGATATCATTGGTTCTGTTTCATGTTCCCTCAAATATTTCACACACACACACACACACACACACACACACAAATGATGAAAATATTTCTCTGAAAGCTAGATTTAGAAAGTCATCTACCATGTATTACATTTGGAGGAGAATAGAAATGGTAATTTGTCATAAAAATGTTGATCATGCAAACATTCTGGTGTCTCTACGCTTATAGGAGCCCAGGAAAAAAGTGCTGGGAATCAAAAGGATACAAGTCAGGCCTAATTGTCCTCCCAGAATCAGCATTTTCAAAGAAAATCCTCCTGATCAAGGAACTCCTGCTCTACTTTGCTTACAAATGCCTACAAGCAATACTTTTTCTCGACCATGCGTTCAATGAGAAACCATAAACATGTACAGCAGTCAGGAGAAATGTGTTTTGAGCACGACACAAGACTCCACGGGGCCTAGTCCCGAACCATTATATTCAACCCAATTTGCAAAGACCCTGAGATGAGGAGGGGACAGCTGGGGAGCCAAGGCACGAATAGGTCTGGAGCTACGGGAAGCAACAACCTGGATGTAACCCAGAGACAGAGGGAGGCGGAAAGATGAGACGCGGGATGGGGGCTGGACAGTGCAGCCGTGCCTTCTCTCCTCCATCTGTAGCCTCAAGGGTTGAACTCCAGGAGCCTGCGTACCTGGCTTTCATTGCAAGGAATGTAGTAATGGGGGGACCAGAAGGTGTGGAAGACGGGGTGCAGGCAAGGTGAGGGACCTGTAACGGAGCCGGCATGGGAAGATACCATTCTGGGTTGCGTTCATTTATTTGCGTCCGTCCCTACCTTATTACAAAGTGACTTCAGGCAGCTGGCGTTTGCATATGCTACCCTAATTAGAGAAGAGGTAATAGGAGAAAGACACCCTTTCAAATGTATTTTGGCCTGAAAGTCAAAATAGGACACGATAGCAAATGTCAGCAGAAGCAATAGAGTAAGATTCATCAACTTCTACAGAGCAGATGGCCACCTCCCCCTTCCCGCGCCTTCTGCCCCTATTTCTAACTGCTCCTGGTGTCATTTCTTACCGGTCCCAGACGGAGTCTCAGAGTCCTTCCCAAGCTAGTGTATTAATTAGGTCAGTGGTTCCCCTTTGGTTTCCCCTGGAGTCAGCTGGAGGCCACATCCATCACATGGCCAGAGTTCTGATGCCACAGGTCGAGGGTGGGGCCGGGGAATTCGCATTTTAAAGAAGTGCCCAGGTGAAATTGATGTTGCTGGTTGGGGTGCAGGTGGCGAGGAATATCAATCTGAGAACAAGTCCTCAAGACGATTCTCCCCCGTTGACTGCAGCGAGCACAGGAGACAAAGCCTTCCTGCACAGACGATCTTTTGGCTCTCAGAGCATCTCCAGTCCATCTTCACTGAGAACAGCAAGACACCAGAAGGAAGGCTCCCCTTGCTTAAAGACCGGGTAGGGATTGGCAAGATCTCCCGGGCTTGGAGAGCTACGGAAGAGGGGCCTCGACCGCGTCCTGCATGTAACACCAGTCCACCCAGAGGCACTACTGGCTGAATTATTGCATGAGCAAGATTATTCATTCATTCAACAAATACTTCCTAAGCACCTATTATTCCCTAAGCAAAAATCAAACAAACTGAACTCCTGCCTTCAAGGAGCTCGTATTCTATAAAGGGAGATGAATTTCAAAAATGAAATAACAAGTAGTATATACACACACGGGTACTTATGTGTATATGTGTGTGTGTGTGTGTGTGCGTGTGTGTATATATATACACTTGTATACATGTGTGTAGCTATATCTAGATCTAGATACAGAATCTAATCTATATAGCTTTATCTTTACCTATCCATCTGTCACCCATCTATCTAAAATCAGGTAGCAATGGGATTCCTGGGAGGAAAATGAGGAAGAGAATGATTTGGAGCATGGAAGGACATCAGTAATACAATGTTAATGAGATTAACCATAGTCCTAAAGGAGAAAGAACGCCAACCTTGAGAATATCTGGAATTCTGGGCAGAAGGCATTGCAGGTTCAAAGGTCCCGGTGTATTCACAGGATAGCAAGAAGCCAGCGCGGCCAGAGCTAACTAAGTGTGTGGATCAAAAGTGGCCAGGGATGCATTTAGAGAAGAATAAAAGGTTGTAGGTCCTCACAGGACATTTTTAGATTTTAGCTTTACTCTAAATGAGCTGGGTAACCATTGGAGAGTTTTGTTCAAAGATGAGTTGTGATCTAATTTATGCTTTAAATGATTCCTCTGGATGCTGTGTTGAGAATGAGATGTAGGGGCAAGGACAGAAGTGAGGAGGCTGCAGACGTCATGGTGGGGGACACCATGGATCCATCCAGCTGAGAACAGGGTACCCATGAGGTGCTGAGAATGGTCAGATATGCATCTCTTTTGAAGGCAGGATCCACTGGATATGCTGATAAATAGAGTGCATGTGAGAGGAAGAGGGGAGCAGGGGAGAGGGGCAGATTTACAATGATGAAACCCACCAGGCAGGTGGATAAGCCCACTCTGAGATGGCGACTGGACACTACGTGGAGCAGACACAGAGGACACTGGGTGATGGGCTGCAGGTCTGGCAAAGAGGTCCAGGCTGACGATGCATACTGGCATCACCAGCATATAGATGGCATTTGAAGCCAAGAGACTGGGTGAACTCTCTGAGAGGGTGAATGTAGAGCAGGAGAGAGGTCCAAGGATGGAGCCCAGGTTGTCAATAACCCCACTATGGGCAAAATGCAGCCAACCACGCAATGACACGAATGCTCAGTAATGTTTTGTGGACTTTTAGCTCAGTAGGGGGACAAAACTAATTCACAACCCAGGTCACAGGGTAATTAACCATATGCTTACGTAAATCATTGAAGAAATAGAACCCATTTCAATGGCGTTGTGTTGGTCCCTTCACAACCCCTCATGGCTTGTACTGAACTACACATTGACATCAGCACATGGGTCTACATCAGGAAACAGTTTAAGATGACCTCTTCCAAAAGGTTTCCTTGTTTTTCTTGTTAGGACCCCACTGGTGATATCATTCAGGACCTCAACCAGTGTCTTTTTCATGATGATCATGAATTTAACACTTCTTTTCTTTCTGTCTCCCAAACATGGTTGGTTTTCAGTTGATGTGCACTTTGAAGTCAATCCTATTTCCCTTTTTGCTCTGTCTGCTGAAAGATCCAGAACCAAATGTGTGGGAGGAACCCTTTAGCGCATAGCCTCTCTCCTGGATCCATCTTATCTCTTCTCATTTTCTCTTTCCTTTAATTTTTCCAATGCATAATATGAACTTTTTTGTTTTTAACTCATTTTGCAATGTTTCAGGCGTGCCTCCCAAATCCCATTTTGACTTAAGTTTTATGTGAATAAATGAACACTGCTTTACAATTTGACCCTGAATCCGCCACATGGTGCTGATCAGAATATGACGTAAAAATCCTTCCACCAAAATTTGAAACTAATTAGCAGAAATCAAGATGTTGTTCTTTTTAATCCTAGTGCTGGTCAAAGGGATCTGTTCAACAATCTCCAGCTACGTGTTCCGTAGTTCAAAAAGGACAGTGAGAGTTTGGAATCCATTTGGAACTGAAGATTAACCAGGCAAATGCAGAAAGCGCTGGCATTCCGAAAGCTAATGAGGGAAATGAAAGATGAATACCGATGCAAGTAAACAACGGTCATGTATTTATGCAGTCAACCTCCCCTATGCCCTGCGGGCAGTGTGGTGCAGCCCCAAGCAGGGCCCCACGGAGGGACAGCAAATGCAACCAGCAGACAGAGCATGCTCCCTGCTACATCACGTTGGCGTCCTGGGGAGAGGACAGATGTCCGAATATCTAGCCGTGCTACGAAATCTAAGGCGCTATGCACTTCACTAAAACTCAGATGCCGTGGGAATGCGTAGAAATTCCTTTCTGACTGAGGGAATCTGCAAGAATTTATAGAGAAGGTGGCCTTGGAGCCAAATCTCAACGGATAAAATAAGGTTGAAGAGTGAGGTGAGGTCAGGTGGTTAAAAAAGAGAACAAGAAAGGTTTTAGAGGACATTCTAAGGAGGGTACATTTATCCTCAGGGTCTAACAGGAGACGGACAGGGAACATTTTTCGAGAAGTGGCAGGACTCACTTCTTCAGGCTAGCATCAGTTAGGATGCTACCGCTGTCAACCAGCCAAGAAACCGGAAGTCAACATCTAATAGCGCTGCAACAATACTGACGTCGCACCTATTGGAGTTTCGCTAGCACTATGTAAGGCAAGGCGACACCTGAGGAAGCTGCACACTCTGGGGACACAGGGCCAAACGGGTGAGGGACATGGCACGGAGGGAGGGTGACGAGCGGCTGCAGCAGCTTCCGACACACACGCATGTTGGAGACCATGCACCGCGACGAGTGGCCGTCACGGGGCCTTACGGACCGTTCAGTATGTGTCGAATGGATCTGCCTTTTAGATTTCTCCCCTTCCGAGGATACAAGGAGCAAAGGGAAGCTTTGTTCCCGGTTTCGGATGCTCACACACGTTGTCCTGGTATGGACTGGGAAGATGAAGAGGTAAAGAAGGAGTCAGATGCCAGGACCAGACACTTCGTGTGGGGCCCGCTGAAAGAGGGCACAGGTTCTGGGCAGCCGGGAATTGGATAAATGTTGTAATTACTGGATGCCAGCAGACATCACACGGCGTGTTGAGTTGCCTCCTGGCTATTTTTGCCCTCTTCCTATCTGGGTCAGATCAGGGTTGCGGTTGCTCTGAAAGTGGGCAAAGAAGGACAGGGAGAGGACCCAGAGAATCAACCGAACCCATGCCTTTGCTCAGAGTAAAGGGATCCCAGAGTATTTCCGAAAACGGGAGAAGTGACTGATACTACTGTCATTTCAATCACTTACTCTAGGCCACTGAGGCCAGCATCCAGTGTCTCTTTACTTTGGGTCACCAGGGGCCGCCCCACGCACCCCCACCCCCGCCGAGCCCTCGAGGGAGATTTTAGGGCTGGCCTGTTCGGAGTCCCTGCCCTCCAGCTCTCTGGGGCTTTGAGGGGCTGTGATTCTGCCCTGGCCGTGTGAATCCAGCACCCCTAGGAGCAGACGTGTGAGAACTCAGACATGCTGGGTGTTGGGAGGCTGGTGTCTGGGAGCGGCCCTGCCTCCTCCCCCAGCAGCCTAGGAAAAGGACTTTACCTGTGCCCTGCAGAGCACTGTGGATGGGCACTCCCCTTCAAGGGCGCGGTGCTGGTGCAGGGTCTGAAGCAACGCCGCCCGAATTTCAGGGAGCCCTTTGTCCCCAAGCAACAGGGAACAAGCACGTGGCCGCTGGCCTCCAGCAGCACCTGGGAGTGGCCGTGACCTCACACATAGGACTTGCCAAATGCAAGTGATTTGCAAACCAGGAAGAACCTGGCCCTGACGCAGTTAGGCATGTTTTCTCCCCCAAAATGTACCAAGTGATAATTAGCACGTGTTAATTTTTCTTCTTTTTAACAATTTGGATAGAACCTTCCAAGACCCTAAGAACACAATATCCTAGTGGCCGAGTGTCTCCGTGGACGCACACACAAAATGCTTGCACGCTCAGCCCACATTAACAACCCCAGGTGAAAGTTTTGTTTACCTCCCAGCAAAAGAGAAAATTCACCTGCCATCTGAAAGCAATTAATTTAGCCCCAGAGAAATAGGCTTGAGACTAAAACATCGAGTGGCACCACAATTTGTTTTTGTTCTTTTCTTTTCTTAGATTAGCTGCTGAATATGCCATGGTTAAGAGAATGCAAAGAAACATTTAATCACGTACAGATTTTGTGGCAGATGGGGAAGGGGAGTTATCACAGTCACAGGGACGGTAGGTGACAATTTTGGAAGGATGGTCAGTAATGACAAGAGAAAAAAGAACATGCAAAACACTTTTCCTGCCAGGCCCTTTGATGGCTGTTATGGGTGTGGAGAGCCTCTTAATGATTCCTAGCATTTCCTTTTTATCAAGAAAAAGAAGCAATACATAGATGCAGCTTTTAGGGAATCCTATCAGAGGGGTTTCACACTCAAAGCATACGCCATGGCTTCCGGTAGCTTTTCATCTCAAGGTAGAGACGGACGTGGTAACAACTCTGCCGTGAGAAAGAACAAGGTAATACCAAAGGAGAAAAACAAGCCATATGTGCTCAGAGTTCACAGAGAAGGTGGCAAAATCAAAGAACGGAAGATCACACTAGAAAGTTCATAGAGTCCCTTTGAAAGGGTTCTTCCCAAAGTTTATCTTTTTTTAGAGGGCAATTTTACAATATCTATATGTTTATTAAAAAAATAGTCTTGAGGAAGTGAATCCTTTCTGACCCATCAATGCTACTTCTAGGAGTTGATCCTAAGGAAATAAATGCAGTGATTCAAAAAGCACTCATCATGATGTGGTTTAGTATAAAATTCATCAAGCTAGCAGAAATCATATCGAGTAACTTCACTGGGACATCGGTTACATGAGTGATGGAATATTCATTCAATGGGATAGTACATAAAATCCACAAACTATAGGTATTAAACGTTTTTTTTTGAGAGAGAGGGATAAAGAGAGAGAGGGGGATAGAGAGAGAGAGAGAGAGAGAGAGAGAGAGAGAGAGAGAGAACGCACACACACACAAGCTGGGGAGGGGCAGAGACGGGAGGAAAGAGAAAATCCCAACCAGGTTTAACGTCACAAACCGTGAGATCATGATGGAGCTGAAATCAAGAGTCAGATGCTCAACCGACTGAGCCACTCAGATGCCCCCCCCCCGTCTTTTTAAACATTATTGTTTTTCACAGATGATATATATTAATAAGGTGATAATGCTCACTGAAAGAGAAAAAGTAGGTCTTTAAATGGTATGTAAATAGCACCACCTTTTCACATCTACCTACGCATATCATATAGGAAAACATTTAGAATATTAGATTCATTTTTGTGACTAATTTAAATTTATTATTACTACTATTATTATTCTTTTTGCTTATCTACAATTTACTCCTTGACCGTGGAAGAAAAAAAATAGTTCAGGATGTCACTATGAGCTAAGCCTCTCTGGAATATTCTTTTGCATCAGTGAGTGCTTTTGAATATAATATTTAATGGGTATTTTTAGCCGTTTTGGTACAACTTTCTTTTAACGATATTCCAGTTCTTCTCGAGACGATTATGACTACAGACCAGTATTTGACTATGGTTTATCTTGTTACTGACTTACAGGGAAGAATCACAGTGAAGATTCAAATTAATTAGAATAATTGCTTTCAAGTGTGAGAGTCTCACTAGTATCTCTGTGGATATTAAAAGTACACAGAAAAATGGCAAGAGTAAAACTTTAAGTTTTCATTGCTTTTCAGTCAGTTTAGTTAGTATTAAAGAAAAGTTGTATGTTTAATTATTGCTTCAACTCTGCTTATCCATATTGACTTTTAAAAAAAGACAAAAAACACCACCATTCCCAGAGTAAAAGCAATAGCTCCTCAGGCATGGTGTGAGCAGGCCGGCGAGGAAGACAGCTGGCCTTTTGTGCACTGGTTACCCTCCTTCAACACAGAACAGATGCTTGAAAAGCCGTAAGTGCGAAGCAGGCTCTCCTTGGATAAGGTGATATGCATACATAATACACATATATACATACACATAAGACGTACATATATACACATACATATGCATACACAATGCAATATATATAATATGCATATACAATGTACATGCGCTATAAATATAAACCTATATACAATGCGATATTCCTCAGCCATAAAATGAAGGAAATCCTGCATTTGCAACAATATGAAATTCTCTTGTGAAACTCCTTCTGCCGAAAGCCTGAACACAGATTCTCAAACCTGAGGATGCTTTAAGAGTTAAATTATTTATGTGAGATATTGAATCCTACCTAGCAGCTAATGGGGATGATCGATGAGACCAATAACCCTTTCCTGACACGAAGGCAGAGCGTCGTCTACCCCCAGACTGGGGAGGCTGGCTTGAAGTTCTCTGGCAGCCAGCCCTCCAAGTTCACCCAGACTCACCTGTGGCTGACCGGACCTGAGCTCCTGCACATTTTCAAGAAGCAGCAGACATTTGGCTCAGTGAACAAGGGATTGTAGGTTGGGATGTGATTTACCTATGACCAGCCCCCACGATCCCACAGACCTACACGGATGTGCATTTTCCAAATCTAAAAGGCACTAAACTCAATATTCAACAATAATAAGGCAGATATACCTATCGTGTACTGTATGCTGAGTCCAAAAACCAAACTCCAGGCCTAGGGGCTTACTTCTTCTTCTGTAAAATGGGAGAAATGATGCCGATTCCAAGTCAAACAAACAAATCCTAGTTGGGTGAAGGGTCTCTGTGCATCTCCTGCAAGACCGTGAAATGCATGAAACTGGGAGCATTGTCCTGAGCACAATAAACCAGAAGCAGGAAGAAAAATACCGATGATCTCACTCACATGCAGAATCAAGAAAAGCCAACTTCTGAAACAGAACTAGAATGGTGGTCATTGGGGTTTGGGCGTGGGGGAAATGGGGAAGAGGTTAGTCAAAGGGTATACACTTCCAATTAGAAAAATGAATAATTTCTGAAGACTGATGTACATCACGGTGACTGTAGTTAATAACAGTGTATTCTATACTTGATAAGAGAGTAGGTCTGAAATGTTCTCACCACAAAGAAAGGCAACTATCTGAGGCGATGGGTGCATTAATTCCCTTGATTGTGGTGATCGTTTTACATTGTATGAAATCATCATGTTGTACACCCCGAGTACATATAATTTTATTTATCAATTATGCTTTGATAAAGATGGAAAAAATAAAGTATAAATAAAACAAATAATTTTTTTAAAATAAGTACATTGAAAGACATGTATTCACATGATTAACCATCAACAACACGCTAAGCGGGTTCTGTGAGAGTATTTAAATATCTCTAGGATTTGCATTTCCTAAGGCCCATGTGATTTTGTGTTAGATTAATATTCAAGAGAATACTTTATTAAATGAAATTATTGGCAGATCTTAGGATAGGCCCTGCCATTTCTAAGACCGTTCCAGAAATGTGTGACATACAGACTTGGTTAAGATACGAGCAAGGAAGTTATGTATATCTTTGCCAGCATAGCTTGGAGGTGGCAAAAACACACGTACAAATTCCAATCACTGTACAACTAATGTCTGTCTCCAGCACACTTCACATTGAATGGGAAGTTCTCTTGAACTTCAAATCGGGTTTCCACGTGCCATGTAGACTTTCATGTCCATTCTTCACATGGTTTCCTGTTATTTTTCCTTTATTTCCCAACCGGAAACCTTCAGGGAGAATGGGTTGGATCTGTACTTTCTAAATACAGAGTATATAATCAGTGAAAGACGTTTCCGAACACAGATTGATCTGCAAGGGTGTTTCCTCTGAAAGTCTGGATGTCGTGAATTCCCCAATGCTGTTCCATAGGGGCTGTGACCGTGTGGTCAGATTAGTCCATGGGTGGGATGTTACAGCACCTGTCTCTTCCATCCTTCATGTTTACCTGGCCAAAGCCAAAGCATGTGCCTTGCACAACATTTGGGATATAGAAGAGAATAGATAAATTGAAAAAATTAACGGAACAATATGCTGCTCATGAACGTGAAACGGAAAATTGTTTATATCCAAAAACTTCTTAGCTCGGCATGTAGATAGATGCCTGCGTGCCCACACATGTATCACATAACATGTAGATAATCCAGTTTTCACTACTTGGCATAGGTAGAACTTGCATACCTAAGAGTGTACGTGTATATCATGCATATATATATGTGGAGGTGGTCAGATGTAATCCCTTTTCCCTGAATCACGTTGCTGCTGGGAGAGAAGCAAGACAAAACTGACGCCTTCTGGGATGGAAAAGTAGGAAACAGCACTGGGCACCCCCAGCCTGTCTAGCCCAGTGTGCGTGGGCTTATGCACACGGGTGAGGCCTGGAGGTCCAGGTGACTTGAGCAAAGGCCTGAGGCCACCCAACAGGGAGGGGGGGCGGGGCATGGCTGGCTTTCAATCCAGGTGAGGCTGATGCCACAGTTTTTGTCTGCAATGATGGCAGGATTAGAGATGTGCCCCTGATGGAGGGAGGAGGTGGGCCTCCGCAAGAGCGCTAGCCACTCCGCGGCCTCAATGCAGAGCCCTGCGCGTGGAGGGAGCTCACCTCCTGTGACACGAGGGTAGTGGCCACAGACCGCAGCAGCCAGGAAGGCAGCAGCCGCAGACCCACACCCGGGGGTTGCGCGTACTTGTGTGAGGTGTAACCAGGTCTGCAGGAGCTGGGCGGCGACACAGGGGTGCCACTCGGTGAGACACCACAGGCTCTGATGATCTCAGGTGTCACAGCCCTACGCCTCAGGTGCCCTGTGATAGCAGTGGGGGCGGCTGAGCTCCTGCCGTGGGCCGTAGCGCAGCAAGGTGGCCGTATCGTACCAGCTGGTTGCATAAGGTGTTGCTAAAAAAATAAGTAAGTTTGCTAAAAAAATAAATAAGCTCATTTCAGGTTCTTGAAATGGTCTAGGATAAGACTAGACTAATCTTACCCCAAGATTAAGGAGAAAGTATTTCTTACAATGTCTTAGAACGCATGTATGCTAAAAATATCAAAGAGAAAATGATCAGTGATCCAGAAATCCAATGCTATCTTGCCTTAAAAAAAAAAATGTTGGTCTTCAGGTATTGACTGTGCATGCATTTATTATAGAGATCTGTGGATAATGTCTCTTTTAATGGCCAGAAAATGATATCGATACTCATCCGTGTCTAGCACCAACTGTTAGCTGTTTTGAAAGTCCAAGTGATATAGGAGACAAAGAATGTTTTTCCTGTTGGCAAAATCCAGACACCTGTCTTCACAGATAGTTATAAAACGACCCACCAGGATATTGGACAGAGCAGAGGATTAGAGACACAGACTGGAAGATTCGTTTTCCAGGTCACTGACTTAGAGGCAGAAGAGCTTGCTCCCCGCCCAGGATCTGTAATACAGATATGACCTTGTGCCATGTATGTGTGGAACAGCTCCCCCCACACGGAAGGGCACGCACACAGCCCCGGATGCGGTGAGGCTGCCCTCCGGTGTAGGAAGGAAAAGACACCCATGGGCTGACTCTGCTTTCCGGGTCGGCCTCCTTCCCCTGTCTGGAGGGGGGCCCAGGGGCCCAGAGAACTTCCCACTGAGAAATGGTGTCAGAGCCCGCTGTCTCTCGACTGTCTTATCCTATTACTTGTCTGTCTGAGCCATTTCCCGGGCTTCATTCAGGGCAATTCCCTGACATTTAGTCCTTGAGCTTTAGAGGACAGGATTTGTCACATTCTCTCCCAAATGATCCTCTCTGCTTGACCTCTGGGTTAATTCCTGATGCCTGGCTTGCTGAAGTCCTGGACACCTTTCTGACCCTCTCTCAAATCCCTCTTGTCTGTCCTGGGCCTCTTTGCCCCACCTCTAATAGATTTTATTGTCCTGCTCCCACTCCTTCCTTGACACAGACTGATGTTTTCACTGTCTTAAGTGAGTCCGGCATTCCTGCTCTGGGTCCCGTGGATATTCTAGGAGAAACACAAAGAAGATGCCAGATCTGTCCCACTCAGTGTTCACACTCGACAGAGACTTCCCTGTGTGTGGAAAGATGGGAATGGCATTCTCATAAGGAGTTTAACTGTTCTGCAGTCTTACGGTGTGCCGCTGTTTGAGTAGCTCACATCGTGAGCAAAAATAAAAGCACAGAAGCCATTCAAAGTGGGTATGTTGAGGCTCTCTGGTGTATGCACAGTGCTGCAAGCATGAGGGAAATTAATAAGGTGTTGGCCGTGCCCTCAGTGGGCTCCCAGTTCAGTCGGGGAAGCGGACATCTACATAACCACCCACAGTACCACACACTCCTATCATCTCCATAGAAATATGCGAGCAGGTGCTCAAGGGTTACGAAGGCACGGGTGGTTGATCCTCCCCGCGGAAGGGAAGGAGTTTAAGAGGGATAGTCTTCTGCAAAAGCTTTGAAATTTGAGGAGAATTTAAACAGGCAAAAGCCAGGTAAGGGACTCTGGCTGGGGGAGCGCAGGGGAAGCAGACCTGGAAGCTGGGCCACCTGGGACAAGCTAGGGAGCCACCCTCTGTCCCTACAGAGGACTTGGGAAAGAACAGACAGGAGGTAAGGCAAGCAATGGTTGGAGTGTCTTCGGGAAGTGTCTTCAACTCCAAGCTAAGAAAGTTGACGTCTTTCTCGGGAGTGATTTGGAGCAATGAAAGCATTTTTAGGAGAGGCTCGTGCTGTGATTTAGCTTGGGAATCAGCACAAGCTGTTCTCGTCGCTGTCCCCAGTGCCCCCCCCCCTTATCCATTCAGCTGGCAAGTCACAACTCAGACATCACACCTCCAGGAGTGGCCTCCCCGCTCCCCAGAGGAGTGGAAACCCCCTATTGTGGACGCTTATGTGGGCTGCACTCCGCTGATGCCTGTCGGGACCACAGCTTGCTGGAAACTTATGTCTTCAGTGCCCGGCAGGGTGTCAGGCACACGCAGGTCATTTCTAATGTTGATTTGAATTACAGTTAGGGCAGTGATGTCGTAGTTACACAGAAGGACAGGAAGAGACCTCTCCAACAGCACGCATAGAGGTTTGGGTTGGCCAGGACACGGGCAGTGCCTGGTTAGAAGAGAGGAGTGTAGCAGACGTCACAGAGTTGCGTCCGAAATGCTCAGCGTCTGAGTAGATTTCGCATGCAGGTCTCAGGTGGAGAAGGCGTCTATGAGGTGAGGGTATCTTGCACACTCTGATGCCTCCCTTGGATCCACTGCTGCCCTGCCTGATTTGGTGTCATCAGGATTACACATCTGAGAGCTTGCCACACTTACAGAAATCTGGGACATGGTGTGTCTATGGTCTAAGCGTCTGCCAAAGAGCTCGCCAGCCACCAAAGGCAGAGCTGAGGAGGTGGGTACTGAGGACATTCCTGGAGCAGCAAGTGGTGGCTCTCTGGATTTCCTTAGGGATTATTACAGTGAGTGGAGAATAGATGTCCTGTCCAGGAAGAAATGGAGCCCTGGGGGCATCCATTTAGATCGTATTCCCTGGAGCTGTGCATGTCTGTGTGCAGAGACCTAGGTCTGGGGCGCATGAGAGCCATTGTCGTTTTCCTGACACAGGTTCCCCACTCCTTCTTCGCTTTCCTCCACGGTCACAAAGGTGTACGAGATACCCAACACAGACACTGCCTGGGCACAAACGCAGCCCAGCCTGGTGTGACAGGAAGCGTTGTTTAGAGGAGCGCTCACTTTGTGAAAGGCAGCCGGGGCTGGGCCACATGTTTAAAGTTACCGATTCCATTTATTAATCCCATCTGTAACGAGCTGCTCCTATATGCCCAGCGCCTGGCTAGGTTCCAGAGCGACAGCGGGGATAGCACAACTTCCGCTCTGAAATGTCTCCATGAAGGCTCCAGGAGAAGACATAACCCGGGAGGAAGGATCTCAACTTCATGGTCAAGTCATGCTTCCCTGACAATGACACCCATAATCTGAAATCGACAGGGGGACCAGGAATTACTAGCAAGCAAAGAGGAGGTGCACCAGGGTGGGTGGGTGTCCTGGGTCCTGGTGGGAGAGTGATCTGTACAAAGAGTCTGAGCAAGGAAGGAGCACTGGGCTTTCCGCTGGGAACTGAACCAAGTCAACCGCATCCGCGTCGGAGCATAGAAACCAAGGGGAGGGTGTGTACGTGGGGTGAGCCTAGAAAGATGAGCCGGGAACTGAACGGGGGACGGAGAGCTCGAGAGGCTAGAAATCTTTTTATTAAAGGCACAGAATGTACAGGACGAACACAAAGCAGGAACAAGGTGATGGCTACAGACATGAGAGGAGGTGACATCCACGAGAGAGAGGAGAATAGCTATTGGCCAAGTGCCATCCTGAGCGAATCTTCACAGGTACCTTGAGCAAAGAGTGAAGCTAGAGAGAAAAGCCGTCCATGAGAGAGCAAACCTGCATGAGGGCTAATCCTGAGTGCCAGGGCGTGTGGAAGAGATGTCTAACAGAAAGAACAGATTGCGATGAAAGAAAGAACTTTCTAAAGGAGAGGTCTTCTCCTGTCGTATGCTTAGAAGTAGGCTAGGGATGGTTTTTTGTTGTTTGGTTGTTTTCTTTTGTTATTGTAGCTGTGTCTCCCAGAGGGTACATATGTGAGTGTGAAACTTTAGGAATCAATTTCTAGAAATATCTGTATATAAATGTATCTATTGTATTTTATATATATCTATGTACATGCATATTTATTTGTGCACACACACACAGACATACACACACACACACACACACACACACACACACACACACACTTCTGGATCTCTCCTTTTCATTGCTTTTCAATGAACTTCCAAGGTAAGAACTACCTTTGACATCCATCGTTACTTCCATCAAAGTCCAAAATATGGCTTAGAAGAAGCAATATGAACTCAATGTATGTTCAGAAGACAGTGGCTTTCCCTGGTAACATGAATAACACTCACTGAGAAGACTGACACTTCAGGAACCCTTTGTTGGATCAGATTATTCCATTCCATTTTTATAAAGCAGAGGGAAGTGAAACACCACCCTCTGAATCATGTCAGTTACATGTCCAGAAGAGCACAGGAAAATCTGACAACTTCTAGATGACTTTCTGTAGATGACAAGCGATCAGCTCTTGGGAGTAATAGGTTTATGAAATTCTTGAGTCTCCTTAGGGAGGCTGGGTAATTCACAGTCTCTGTTGATGGTATTAATGCTTTCTGGCTTCTTAGTCATCACAGTTAAAGAGGTTTAACCAGAGAGAAACTCCCAGCAATTTATATGATGATTTTCTAAAGACATAAGAAATCTGGCTTAATGTCAAACAAGTGCTCAAACAGAGCTCTTTCAAAACCTTTCACATTTCCGAATGCATTTCAGAAAATTATCTCCATAAATTGACTTCATGTTTTTCGAGTTACGTAAGTAAAATGAATGAGTCACCGACACAAGGCAGTAATGGTTGAGAAGAAGAGGTACTCAAACCCCTCATTTTACACCTGAGAGTATGGGACTGCGGGAGGTTAAGTGGGAAAGGAAGTTATGAACGTATTATAAATAGAACCCTGAAATTTATGGTAAAGCTATTTGGAGAAAGTGGAACAGACTGGCCGGTTCTATTTCGGCTCAAAGAAGGTCGTCTTAACTTTTAAGTACCCCGCGGGTCCCACATCTATTTTTACTGTTGGCAGCAGCGAAACCTTGTTGAGTCTTTGAAAGAAATGAGTTTGCCAATGGATGAAATTGCCTAATTTGGCCATCTTGGGGGGAAGAGTGAGAACTACCAGTTCCTTTAGCCATGTCTAAAGGGACTGCTCAATATCCGCACTGTGAGGCTTTGTGGGTTTCCTGACCTAGTTTGAGATGCTCCAGAAATGACGTGCCTCTCACATTCCCTCAGGAAGACCCTCTCCTGGCAGATCACCCTGACGTGTCCTTTATTTTTTAAGTCCAAATATACTTGAATCTCCTGATTTCACCAGGTAGTTTTCCTTTGCTTTTATGAGTATAGGATAAAAATTCAGAATATGTTAGACACTTTCAACTAATGGACAGAAACGTGTCTTGATCCCTGCCATTATTTCATCCTTTCTCTGTGAAATGTTTCTGCTTTGTATCTTATGCTCACTATTCATGTCAAGTTCCTACTATTGCCCCATAATCTCTCACGTCCCAAACTACTTACTTACTAGAAAACCAAATCCAGAAGAGTTCAAAGACATACAGCTAAGCACTGAGCAGGACTTTTCAGAGAAACAAGCCAACAATGATGGATGTTCAATCCCTGATAACTATACAAAGTGTTTAAAATGGGCCAGTTCCCCAAGATTATTAATAGGTTCAGAGTGACGACATGTTCTACCCTATTTCCTCTCATTCCGGACTGTTTCAGAATGAAACATATGACACATGTATTAAAAGGTTTGTTTTCCATTACTGCCATAACAACTTCACACAACTATGAATGCTTAAACCGACATGGATGTATTATTTTATGGCCGTGCTGGTTATAAATCTTACACAGGCTATACTGGAATAAAACTAGGGTGTCAGCGGGGATGTTTTCCCCCTCCAGGCTCTAGGGAAGAAGGCATGTAAGGACCATCCACATTCCGTGGCTCGCGGCCCCTTTTTCCCTTTTCAGGGTCAACAGCCATGGCCATGACTCTCATGTGCATCCCCCTGACCTCCTTCCTGGGTTCCTTCTTCTCCCTGACTCTCCTCCTCTGTCTCCCTGTTCCATTTGTAAGGATTTTTGATTACATCGGGCTACCCCATAATCCAGGAAAATCTACCCTAGGTCTGTAACTTTATCACATCTTCAAAGCCCCCTTTTGCCACGTAAGGTGACATAGTCACAGGGCCTGGGGATTAAGCTGTGGACACCTTTGGGAGCCATTCTGATGCCACCAAGCTGTTCAGTTCAATTTTTTACATCTTGTCTGAATCATCCAAGTTCTTAGTAAATCTATTATAACAACCACTGGCTTGTGTATGAGTCAACTTCCTTTAAATTAGTTTGCAATAAAGGAACAATTGACTTTATAATGTAATCTTTCTGTTAAATGACAGCTTTAAGATTAGCCCAGGCCTGGGGCACCTCGGTGGCTCAGTCTGTTGAGCATCGGACTCCGGCTCAGGTCATGATCTCATGGCTTATGAGTTCGAGCCCTGCATCAGGTTCTGTGCTGACAGCTTGGAGCCTGGAGCCTGCTTTGGATTCTGTGTCTCCCTCTCTCTCTGGGTAACCCACCCCCCGCACCTGTGCTGTGTCTCTCTCTCAAAAGTAAATAAACATTAAAAAAATTTAGCCCAGGCCTGTGGAAGAGGACAGAAAAAGTCACAGTTCCAAAGGATATGCCTTATATAGAACCTCCACCAACCTGACACCCCAAGAAAAGAGGATATGAATATTTGTTTATTTCCCATGGACAAATCAAGAAATCCAAGCACGTCGATCCACTCTGGAGTGTGATTCACTGGCACGGCTTGCCTCTCACCACAGAAAATGAATTATATAATTATTACAAAGTCCTCACCCTTGATTCTATATGGAATGCATCTGTCCAGGAGTTACATATTTTTAGAAACTAGTTACACTACCTTCATATGTGTCACCTAATTATCTACCTGCTCAGTATTTGTACAAATTGCTTCATATTCGCCAAAGCAAGGGTCAGCAAACAATGGTCTATAGGCCAAACCTAGCCTATAAACTAAGAATGGTTTTTACATTGTTCAGTATTTGAAAAACCATCAAAAAAGAGTAACAATTGTCTTTCTCTGACTTATTATAGAGCATAGTACTCTTTAGCTCCATCCACATCACTGCAAAAAGATTGCATTAGTTTTTATTACATATATGTGTAATATATATGCGACATCTTTTTTTCTTTATCCATTGGTCAGTCAGAGGACTCGGGCTATTTCCATAGTTGGGCTGTTGTAGATAATGCTGCTATAAACATTCCAGTGATTTCATTCATATGTGGAATTTGAGGAAGAAAGAAAGAAACAAACAAACAAAAAACAAGCAAAAGGGGGGAAAAGAGAGGGAGACAAACAAACTCTAGAGAACAAACCGATGGTCACCAGTGGGGAGATGGTTGGGGAGATTAAGGATGCACTTGCTGTGCTGAGCACCAGGTGACACATGGAGGTATTGAATCAGTATATCGTACACCTGACACTCATATTACACTGTATGTTAATTAACTGGAGTTTAAATAAAAACTTGAAAAAAGAAAAAAAGTAACATTTTGTTTAGTAGAAAAATTACATGACATGCAAACCTGCATAAGGGAAGTGTTCCTGGAACACAACCATAATAACCATTTTATGGCTGATTTTTCACTACAACAGCAGAGTCGAATGGTTACAGCAGAAACCACATTACTAGGGCACCTGAGTGGCTCGGTCGGTTAAGCATCCGACTCCTGATTTCAGCTCAGGTCATGATCTCACGGTTTCCGGGTTCGAGCCCCATGTTGGTGCTCTGTGGAGCCTGCTTGGGATTCTTCCCCCCCTCTTTCTCTGCCCCTCCTTTTCTTTCACACTCTCTCTCAAAAAATAAAATAAATAAACGTTAAAAAAAAAAAAAGAAACTGTATTCCTAGTAAACCCTAAACTATGTCTTCACTTTAGAGATGAAATTTGTTGATTGACACAAAACTATTATTTTTTGTGGGTCGGTATTTGAAAAATGTGGGAGGTGGAGAGCATATTTACTTACTCACATTACTAATGTTGATACACAACTAAAATGCAATCCCACCCTGCTCTTGAGATCTGAACCCCTCAAAAAGAACCTAATTGAGGGGGGAAAATACTGTTAAAGCCTCAGCAAGTAAACATGGAATTCAGTTATAAAACTGCCAGCGAGTAAATGTAGGTGAGCAGGATATACTGGGTTTTTGAATCCAGAAGTCACCTACCTTTTGGCCATTGTCAGTATCAGGCAAAGGGGTAACCTATTTCTAACAGAATCTAACACACGCTCACCAAGGTGGTGGGGGAGAAAGCCTTCCAACAAAGTAGCAGAGTAACGCAATGCTTCCTAGAAGCAGCTGTATCCGACCTCGGCAGTCAGAACTACATAAATCCAGGCAAATAGGCAGATCAGAGTGGTGTATTTCCTCTCACAGAAGATTATTTCAAACGGTGACATAAACACTTGCAATCGGTTACAGCCAAGGTTTGGCTTTTCTCTTTAAACGGATCCTGCACGTTTTTAAACCTGAGAGTTTAAATTGAACACCCTGACATCAGAGAGCTTGACTACGTATTTCATTTGATGCTGCTTTCCCTCCAGATAATGGAGTAAGGAGGGAAGCCAGCCCGTGCCTGGGGAATCCTGTGCACGGAAGACGGCTTGCAGCCCGGCCAAGCAGCCCTGCGGGCACAGGCCAGCCCACGAAGGGCAGCACAGATTCCAGCCACAAGTGGACTGCTTAAACCTTTGCTGATCACCGGCACTAATAAGCATCGTTTTGCAAGTGTACTTGGCAACTGAGATGCAAAATAATCCTATGATGCATCACTCGGGGTGACATTTAAAACGCGCATCAGGGGCATTTACACATACCTCTTGATCATCTCTTTCAAGCCCTCGGTGGATGTGTTTTCAGGTCGTTTACATACTGGAAAGTAGAGGTTCAGAAAACATAAGGCAACTGTACTACCTGAACTTGTACCAGGTGGGACCAGAGGTGGCCCCACCCAAGGATACTTCTGCCCTTGGCCAAAACCCAACGTACCCCTGTGTCTCCGACAGGGAGGAGTTTTACCACCTAAGACTTTCACTTCTTGGAGATGCCAGGTTTTCAGTAGCAGGAAGTAAATTACTTTTTTTTTTTTTTTTTTTTTTTCTGACAACTAAACCACCAGTGTAAACTGGGAGGGGAGCTTCAACAGCTTAGCCAGAGATCGTGTCTGATTCTGAAAGATTTAAGTGTGTTTAAATACTGCTTGCCCCAAACATAACTTTACCTCATCTCAAATCTCTTCAACAGTGCTTGTCCCCAACCCCCTAAACACTGCTCTTCCTCCCGTGGGTGGGCAAGGGCCACTGTTTGGAACTCTGTGCACAGGAGACTAGAAATGCGGGATTCTATCAACATGATGAACAGTGTATCTGAGGGCAGGTCAGAATCACAAAGTGTTGAAAGGGTGAAAGGCAGAATGTTACCGTTTGCCTATTTCTTGTCCTTTTAGAAGTCATTAGGATTGAGGTCCTGATGAAAACAGGATCTGATAACAGATCCAAAGAATATCTTCTCATGTGTCCATCCTTAATAAAGAAGAATAAAAAATGTCAAGTATGGGTGAAAGCCTTCACGTCATCAAGGGTAAAATACAGCGCTGATATGAGGGCAAACGTGAAATTACCTGAGTCATTTCAAGGGGTCAGCACAGCTCATCAATGACTTCTGTCCTAAGCAGCTCAAAATCATGACTGTCAGCAGTCAATTTGAAACGTGGGTTTGAGGGGCTCCCGGGTGGCTGAGTCGGTTGAGTGTCCAACTTCCGCTCAGGTCATGTTCTCGCGGTTCATGAGTTCGGCTTGGGCTCTGTGCTGACAGCTCAGAGCCTGGAGCCTGCTTTGGATTCTATGTCTCCCTCTCTCTCTGCCCCACCCCTGCTCATGTTCTGTCTCTCTCTCAAAAATGAATAAACATTAAATTTTTTTTAAGTGGGTTTGATAGAGGACATTTATTGGTTGATTTATAAGGCAGATTTTTTTTTTCTGGTTCTCTTTTCCAGGCTGACTGGCATGAACCTTCCTTCTCCCGTTATAAGCAGCAAGAACTGGTTACGACTGCATTTTACATCTGACAGCAACCATCGGCGCAAAGGATTCAATGCACAATTTCAAGGTAAGAATGCCCCATTTGATATACAGAAAATAACGGAAGGTATTTTGGCGTTTTCACCCTCAAGTTTCAGGATTCCCTTGCCAGAGATGGAACTAGAGATATAAGCTTGAAAATACCTTCTAGAACTTTCGTAAACAATTGACTTTGGAAATTCTACAAAGGGTACTAGCAACTTACTAGTAAAGCTTTCTTGCTTTGACCGCATGCAATGTATTTTATTGTTTTCCTTGAATTATTACTATGTTTTAATCAGTAAGTCAATAAATATATATTAGCATTTATTTTAATTCATATTTACCTAACCGGAAAATATCCACAGTTGCCCTGTTGTTTTCTTTATCCGCTCCTTAAAAATGGTACAGCATATAGGCCATGTGAATATGCAAATGCAACATCATACCCTTTCAGCTGTAAAATATACTCACAGTACCTAAACCCAGCTACCTGCTTTAATAATTTACATGTACGTGAACATCAAAAGGAAAAATGTGAGATTTTTTTGCAGCTGACTGAAACAAAGTCTGTAGTCACCAGTGTGTAGGTTTGAAACTTCCTCTTGGTATGGAACTTCTAGTGTTTATACCTGGATAATATAGTGTCCTTGCCCATGTGTTTTTAATAGTCAATAATCCTTATCGATACCATAAAAAGGATCCAACTTATTAGGAGAACCATTGAAAACAATTCCATTTTGCATTTGCAAATAACAATCAAATGAACCTGTCAGAAAGCAGGATGCCCTCCCAAGCAAACTTCTCATGCTTCCCCCAAATCATGACCATGAGCACATCAGTTAAGGCCGCATTCCCTAAACACTAGCCACATGCAAGCCAGGATGCCAAACGAGGAGATTCTAATAAGCCCCCACGCTCCAGAATCTAGTAGGTCAGAGAGACCGTTTGCAGACAGCTCCCATGAAAGGCAGAATGAAAAGCGAAATCATGCCAGCCACTCCAGGAGAATTTAGTAACGTTCCAACAAATGGTCTGGACGTGTCCTATCTAAAAGCCACTTTAAAATCCGTAATGCCTTCATTGTGTCCTTTTGGACAAGAGGTAGAAAACAAAGAGTAATTTTCAGGGGCTTGAATACAGATAGTGCTGGGAGCACACATGGAGGAGGAGTGCTGGCTTTATTTGCCACCGGGGTCCCCGGGGCAGAGGGACCTTCGAGGAATTGCCAGACTTCAAATGCAGGGCCAATTGTGTTTTACCAAAGTGTATTCATCTACCATCAGGAGCCTTGCCCATCTCACATCGTCTTCTGATGCTGCCAGAGTTCTTACCTTTATCTTCTTTGACTGCAAATATACGGTTTTATAGGAGTCATTACACTTGGCTTCTTTTCCTGAGATCAGGCAAGGCTGACCTCCTTTTTTAGAGATCTCTATTTGCCTTTAGCTTTTAAGGCCACATACCATGCCTGTAGTCATAACAGGGGGCATACCTAACATATGACACATATATATGTTGTACAGTCTGCATCTGGAGCCCTTTCTTGTCCAGCAAGAAAGCAGGACACGGGATTAAAAATGCGAGAGGAGACAAGAGCCCGGGTAAGGGTCTTTGCTCCGTTTTTATTAGGGTCAGGAGGCTTGCAAACATGGTGATGGACGTGCACAAAGAGACAATAAATCTGTGAACACTAACTCAGGGGCCTGAGGGCAAGATGTGCGGGGTTAGGGGTTTGGGTTACTACAAAGCAAAATCCTGGCCCTGGGCTGGAGGTTGTTTACAGCAGACGTGAGGCCCCACCTCCTTCACAGAAACAGGCCTAGGGGACAAGGAAGACAGAGCAGGCCACCTCAGGGTCAACAAGGCACCTTTCTTCTGCTAATTAGCTCCCCTCAGGGCAACTTTGCCTGCAGAGGTCTACAGCCCTATTTACCTGTTTACCTCCTTGGATCCTTCCTTCCTGTAAAAGCAGCTTCCTGCTCTTGTACTAAGTTGGAGGGATGTTACCCGCCCTGAATACCTAATCTTGTTTACCTCATCTTGGAGGTTTTCATCCTGAGATTCCCTATCCTTATACCTTTGTCCTATACTGGGACCTTTGCCCTGTTTACCTATTCTGGGACCTTTGCCTGGGAAGTTCCATCTGAGTTTTGTCTATATCCACCCATATCCACAGAGATATATAGCCCCGACTCAGAAAAATCCTAAATCAATATTCAGAAGGCAAACTGACTGACCAATAGGTAGGTAGGTTGATCAATAGGGTTGTTCTATAACTACTGATTGATCTTCTCAAAAGGTCCTGATCCTGATTAACAGATTGGCATTGAACCACAGAAGAAATTTCTAGGTATCGTTCCTCAAACCGGATCAGTGAATTTGGCATCTATACCAGTGATTGGAAGAAAGGCAAAAAATAGAATACCAAATTCGAAGAGGGTCCAAATTGGTAGATATAAGTTAACATTCTGGTTGACGGAAAATTGTAATAGCTTAGACATATCAGCCATTGATAAATAAATAAATATGAATCAACTGTATATAACTATATATAACCATATAACTATTTATATAATTAGCTAACCATACATACATATATTATTTAATATATGTAAATATAGTTATATATAACCAATATACATATGGTTAAAATTATACACACACACACACACACACACGGAGTGATGAATAGAAAATTTGCACATAGTGCAAAAATATAAAAAGATGCAGAACTATAAAAAGGAATGAACATGAACATGGCTTAACAGTAATATATTCGAAAACCTCTCCAGGCGGACTTTGAAGTTCAACTCCAAGACAAACTGATTTCAGGGAGCTGCCAAATGTTTACTCTCATTAGCACACAGACCCTTATCTCAAAGGAGGAGTCATGCCTAAGACCACATCGAAGCAGACAATATGTGGAAGATAGGGGTCAGTACCAGATGTTACCCTTTTGAGAAGGAAACCAACCAAATGGGCAGCATCCAGGATGATGTCAAGAAACCTTCAAGAGGGGACGCAAGGACCACTGGCTTAAGGAGTGTGGTAAATGTTATACAGGAAAGTATTGCATTCATTTTTGCTGGTCCAGAGGGAAGAAATATCACTAATTAATGGAAGCAGAAGCTACAGATAGTCTTTTCTGCTGATTCTAGAACATGCCTATGGGCCCCAGAAGGCAAGAGATGGCTCAGTAGCTCAGGATGAGACGAGTCTCCTCTCAAAGTCCCCCCCGCCCCCCCACCCCCCATCCCCAGCCACCCTCCTGGCCCCCTCCCTGCATGACTTTGCAGTCAGGAGCATTCAGGTGTTTCATTCGACGGGCCAGCGGGAACCTTCCTGACACACGAGGAAAATAGGTTGTGCATCTAAGTCTTTCCTTTTTTCTCTGCCTAGATTGAACTCCAGGGGCCCCAATTTGTATTGGACATTTGTTCCAAGGAAACAACAACAAAACACAAACAATAATAGACACCAAGGTTATTACCAACACAACTGCAAAAAAGAAAAGCATAGTAGATGAGCAATCCAGAAAAGCAACAAGAGAAACAATAGTAGTAGTGAAAACTTACAGTGTGTTTACCGAAGGCTGTTTTAAGATCTGTGTATATATTCCATTAGAGTCTGAATCCTGGGTTAGTCAGTGGAGGAGGGGAACGTTTTTTAGAAATATACATTTCTATGCTTATGACTTTTTAAACATAATTGCAGTCACGTGGATCATTTATGGTCACTATCAAGACTATACAAATTCCATCAGTATTCCTCGGTGTAAATATGATTACAACTTATGTAGGATACCTATAAAAACTCTTTGTGATTCTAAGCTGCTAATGAAGCCTTCGGGTGGGATCTCTGGATGACAAACTTCTTCTCTGTTCAGCAGTACCGTGCATGAGTAGAATTTTATAACTTCTAACAACAAAGAATAGCTTCTTTTTAACTTGGTGCTTTTCTTGGTCAAATAAACAACCACCACAACATATTCTTTCTTCTCTTTGTGTCTTTAACTTTCATCTCTATACTCTTTATTCTCTGGATTTTACACTTTGTTCTGTGCTTTCATCTCTTCAATCAGGCAATAAATTATGCCAAAAGTAGTAGTGAGGTTGACTGACAAGTAAAACTGGTCTATAGTTGCTACTCCTAAAACATGTTCACTTTTAAAATAGCAATGTGAACAAAGAAGTGGAAAATGCAGTAAAAGCCACTTGATATATTTGCAATATCTTGTGTATATATTGGGTTCTCATGGAATGACAGATTTATGTAGGACACATTATTTCTTTAAATCAGCTGAAAATTGAGCTCATTCATTATATGTTGCCTCCCTCATTAATTATAATTAAATAAGTGCCTTGTTAGCACAATCAGTCTCATAGACATTTTTGACGTCTGCAAGATGGATTTTCTAAAGATATATTGATATTGAACCACAGGCACCACTTCCCTCTTAAGTAACAGTATGTGTTGAGCTCTACTTGTACATATATTTACCTGGCTACTTATAAAAATACAATTTTCACAAAATGAAACTCTCATTGCTTTCTGAAACTGATAAATCATTTTGAGTGTCTGTCATAAAGTACCAGTTTACACAGAGAACACCTGTCTCATAAATCAAGGGAAAACCTGACCATGGATTTAAATCTTGTGTTGACACAAATAATTAGCTTTCTTTTTAGGTGATAGCTCTATGTAACTATTCATTTTACTTCGTATTTAAAAAAAAATTTTTTTTAATGTTTATTTATTTTTGAGAGAGACAGACAGAGCATGAGCAGGGGAGGGGCAGAAAGAGAGGGAGTCACAGAATCCGAAGCAGGCCCCAGGCTCCGAGCTGTCAGCACACAGCAGGGCTCGAACCCACAGGCCGAGAGATCATAACCTGAGCTGAAGTCAGATGCTCAACCGACTGAACCACCCAGGGGCCCCGTTTTTACTTTGTAGTTAAAGTGGAGAGCTTTAGGGGCACCTGGATGGCTCAGTCAGTTAAGCGTCTTTCTTCAGCTCAGGTCATAATCTCGCAGTTTGTGTGTTTGAGTCCCGCATGGGGCTCTGTGCTGACAGCTCAGAGCCTGGAGCCTGCTTCGGATTCTGTGTCTCCCTCTCTCTGCCCCTCCCCTGCTCTTGTTTCTCTCTCTCTCTCTCTCTCTCTCTCTCTCTCTCAAAACTAAATAAACATTAAAAAAATAAAAAAAAAAGAAATTATATATTTTCATACAGCAGGTTACTAGACAAAAATGAAAAAAAGACAAATGACCTCCACATGCATAATGTTGAATGGAAAGATCCAGGCACAGAAGCGTGTGCATTGTATTGCCCACATAAATATACTCGCATAATATAAATAGTATTTCAGGAATATATGCATAGAAAATTTAGGATTCTAAAAACTAAGTGTTTACGTGGGTGTTCATTACTAAAAGAATATTTTTACTGTGTGTATGTGTATGTAAAATACTTGAACTTAAAAAGTGTTTTTAGAAACGGTTAGAACAATTCCTATCCAAGAAAATGACAAGGTGTTTAGAATTCTTTTACAAACAGGGCTAGGCCAAAATACCTACAGAAGCCCTACTCAATGCCATGGTGCAACTGAACGTCAAAATTAGAAGCCCCAACCCGCACACAAGGAAGGGGGTTAGTAAGTGACAGGGCTTGCACAACACAGCTTGTAAATGGCAGGCAGCATCAGGATGTAAATAGAAGTCTCTGATCTTTCTTTTCAATGTCATCCTTTCCAACCCTATTTTCACAATTGACTTGCTGCCCTGATTTACGAGTTCCGATCAAAACATCTTTCTTTGGGGAGCAGTGATTTATTTTTGTAAAGCAGAAATCCCACTGAAGAAAGCAACACCCAGGGACAGCTCTAAGTTAGTGGCAACGTTATCTATTTTCTCAGGTCGATCTATTCCAAGCAGAAAACTGGCAGACCACTGCGGGAACAGGTGCAGCAATGATGGGAGGGGGTTGGCAGAAATCATAAATCTGGAACATGAGGCACCGAATAAGAGAATGAGCAAATGTATTCACGAAGAATGTGTGTGTGTGTGTGTGTGTGTGTGTGTGTGTGTAACTACTGGACAACAAGAAGGTAGAAGGCAGTGTTGGAAAGAAGTTAAAAAATTGAAACACGATTCTGCAGAGGAAGGAAAATGAAAAAATAGAGCAAAGGAACAGTTTCACAGCATGGCTAAGGGCAGGCCCAACTGACAGAGAGGTTCCACTGGCACAGACACCTTGAGAAACGAGGAAGCCACTATGCAGACACTCTGACCACAGTGTTCATCCTGCTCCCTTCCCTTCGACCATGAGCGGTTGACTGTGTGGCTCAGAGAGAACAGGATTGGAGGTAGGATTCCTTGGTCTCAGTCCGTCCTGACTCAGTCTGGAGTCTCAGAAACTCCAGGTTAACTGGAGAGATGTCCCTCTAGACCTATAGTCCTCCTATATAGTGAAATCTGTTTCCTGTCCTAAGAATGGGGAGAAGAACAATGCTCACCCGGGCACAGAGGTGGAGATTAAAAAGGTAATACATTGGAGGCATCTAGCACAGTGCCCAGAATGGGCTCCCATGTGTCTCATAAACTTGGGTTTGTAATCTCGAGCCGGGGAAAACACCTCAGTTAACCTGTCTCTCTGTCTCACAGACTTCGCATGGAAAACCCAGTAAGTGCTTCGCGGGACTGTATTACTTTCACAAACTTCCTGGAACTTCTTAGAGTGATTTTCAGTTCCCAACTGCTTTGTCTCTTACTCCCCTGCCTCCCTCTTTCGTTTACACTACCTCACTGACCCAAGTCCAATGACCATTCATTGGGATGCCACCTCAAGTCATTTGGAATTAAACTCTCTCCAGCTCCCTTATAGGACACCGGCAGTGTGGGTTGCACGGTGCCAGGGACACAGAACCAAACATGACGAGCCACGTTTCAGCCCCTGGATTCCAGCGAAGAAGTCAGGGAGACACATAAGCTGACCATCTGCATACATCGTGGGTGAGATTATGCACAAAATGCCCTACAATTAGAAAGATGTACCTCGACTGACCTGGCAGGGCGTTTGTAGGAGGTTTCCTGGGGGAGAGGGTGCCTGCACTGTGTTCAGGTCACCAGGAGAGAGGGAGGAGGGGGTTTTGAGTACGAGAAAGGTGCGAGCAGA
This sequence comes from Acinonyx jubatus, assembly GCF_027475565.1. Lineage (NCBI taxonomy): Eukaryota > Metazoa > Chordata > Mammalia > Carnivora > Felidae > Acinonyx > Acinonyx jubatus. Next base: position 3,032,583 of record NC_069382.1, on the reverse strand, counting down.
CCCAGAAAAGCATGACATGTCACGGTGTGTTCAGGCTCCTGCAAATATTGATGGTTCAATACCGAGGTGTGAAGGGAGTCAGACAGAGCAATGAGAAATAAAGCTGGGGAGGATAGCTGGATCTTGGAAGGATTTTATGCTATCCTTAAAAATGTAACTGTACCGTGGGTAAACAAGAAAGATCACTGGAGTGTTTGTGAAGAGGGAAAATGGAGAACAATGCACACATTTTCATCGCCCAAGCTGCTGGTAAGTTCCCCTTTGTTAGCTTGCAGGTAGTGCCCAGGGATAGCTCTGAAAGAAGGACCATGTACTGGAACATTCTAAGACAGTAAGCACAGGAACAAAGATTGTCCCTAGGTCATCATGTTTAAAGAAGAGGAACAATGTTGCTGAGGTACATGAATTTGCCCCTCAACAAATTTGATCCCTAAAGGGATCCAATGCCCTTCAGTCCAAGGCTTTGCCACAGTCAAATTTAAGGAATTAGCATATTTGAGAGAGAGTGTGTCCATCAGAAGTGTGTGTATGTGTGTGTTTGGTGGTGACGGTCTTGGAAACTTCTTCAGAGCCCAGTCAGCCGGGTGCTAGACAAGACAGTGATGCGAAGCCTGGTGGGACAGATTCCCAGGCTCAGCAACAGTGGTCTGGTCGTATCCCAGCTTTCTCCTGGGGACACATGAAGGGGTCAGTATGAATGAACACATTTCACCAACAGTCACGGTACCCCCAGTGTGCACCAGTAACACCTCTGTTTACAGTAGTGGTCAATAAAGGAAAGGCCTCTGCTCCCACGGAGTGGCCATTGTAGACAGGATGAGACAATCCATCCAACCAGTCAAGAAACAGCAAGTGGCAACTGCAGGGTGGGAAACTTTATCACTCGGTCAAGAAATAGCCTTCCTCGCATCATCTCCTGAGCTGAGACCCGAATGGACTGTGTAGGTCAAAAAGAGCAAAGCAGACACAGAACAGAGCAAGTCCCAGTCCCTGGAGGGAGGAGGAACCGCAGAGGGACAGGAACACACTGAGGTGTGGAAAAGCTCAAGAGATGCGTTGGGGCAAATTCCTGCAGGGCCGTGTGGGGGCATCCACAGGGGGTGACTGGATTTATGTCACGTACAAAGTGAGACTTCAGAATGTCTGGATGAGAAAGTGATGTGACCCGATTTCCATTTTGAACATACCATTTGAGTTTTTCTGTAGAGAACGCAGTTCTAGACCTTAATATTCTGTCCCCTCGATGTGTTAGGGCATTCCTTATAAATTAATAAATGATCATGGTGGTTCTTACTGCCTTCTCTCTTGTCTTGACTACTTGACCACATCCTGAGATATAGAACGTGTCAGAGTGCTATCTGGTCATGCAATCATGCTTTCTGGTCTACCGTGTTGAGGGCACCCTGAGCTAAAGGGCCTGGAGGGTTGTAGTCCTGGCTCAGGTGATATGCAGTTTTAATGTTCTCATTTGTCCAAACTGCCACTTGGCCAAAAATCTTTACCTACTGCACAGTGTGCTCGTGGGCTGGCTGTGCAACAATCTCATAGACACGTCCCACTTATGTTGTAAAAGACAGTAAATAAAACAGGTATGATTTTGTGTGTCTCTCAATATATTTAAAAAACCCTAATGGTAAAAATTCATTCTGAACAGCTGTTTGGTGTCTACTAAGAAGAATGAAGAGAATGTGTTTAAATTTGAGTAGTAATTATTTTGACTAAACATTGAGGGTAATATCTTACTAAGTTGAAATAAGAGAACATATTTCTTAAGGAAAGCGTGCAGTTTTATTCAACAGAGATGTTAAATTAATAGATAGAGTTCTCACCTCGAGGCAGCCCTAATGGAGTAAATGAACTTTTGAGTTAGTTCCAGACTTTTGATTTAAATCAATGCATTTTCATGTATCGATTTATTTTAAAGTTGTGTTGGAAATATTAACACATGATAAATCTTAGTCGTTGTATATCAAACCACTTAAACTAGACCCTTTCTTTTTCTAAACTTCAAAATGTGGTTCATCCTGGAAAACGGGAAGCCAACAATGTGACACAGTAAATCACAGCTATTTAAAACAGACTAATACATGGCAACAGCAGGTGGGTGTTAAGTTTTTATGCATAAAGAACAGAAAAGCTTAGGAGGGTTATTATTCCCTCGGTAAATCGTATTTCTACAGTTTCGGCTTATGTGACGTTAAGACAGAAGTCGTTCTGGCTTTCAGTTCAACGAACCCCTAACCGTACCCATTCTTCATGCTTTTTGTCTCTTGCTGGCAG